>NC_041339.1:4238891-4418891 GCF_004354835.1 Perca flavescens
GGCAAAGACCAAGAATTAGAGTTTACAGTTGGCGAAAAACAAGGGAGGGGTCTCACTCTCATGCCTAAAAGATTATTATATGGCAGCCTGGCTAAAACCTTTGACATGTTGGTGTAATCCAATTACTTTGCAAGGTGGAAGGAGACTGAAGAGGCTATAACAGAGGAGTTTCCAATTCAAGCAGCAATCGGGGAAAAAGGCTTTATTAGACAAGTTAAGTGATAAAGGAAATCCATGGGTTTGTTTGACACGTAAGCTGTGGAACAAGGTACTAGCCCAAAATTATTTAAAAGAGGCTGTCAAAATTTTGAGATGGTGTGCATACGACAGATTTTTTTTTAGACGGGAGATTCAAGCGATTTGTGACTCTTTTTCACAAAGGGTCAATGAATAGTTTTGAAAATCTGAAGCGGTTGGCTTGAGTAACGGTGATTTTTACAGATTTCTTCAAGTTCGGCACTATATAGGGCAATTAATAACTGTAAATAAACAAAGTTACTTAGGTAATATTTTTCTTCAGCGAGGGAGTCACGTGACCGGCTGGACAAGATGGCAGCTTAGGATATTCGCTCCTGCCCGACTCTCCCTTCTTGACTAATTTATCCCATTAAGTTTGACTTCCTCAGACATCTCAACAGTGTACAGCTTCTAGGAGTAGGAATGGCCGACTCTGTGAGGAGAAACAATACGAGTGGAGCCTCTGCGAAGACAAATAAAGGGCAACGCGGTGGCGGTGGCGAGCTCGGCGCCATTACAGATGCTCTGATGGAGAAACAGATGGAATTTTTTTAATCTCGCTTCTCGCAGCTGAATGAGTTGGCCAAGGGCACAGACAGTAAGCTGGATGCCATACGAACTGAATTGGCAGCGTTCTCAGGGAGTATTGGCTTAATTAAAGCTGAAATGTTGACCGTAAAAGTTGCCGTTGAAGACAACTCAAAGGCCGTAGTGGACCACGCGGCAGCCTTAAGTAGTCTTGAACTTAAGATGGCGGACATGGAAGATAGGAGCCGGTGTTGCAACTTACGCATTATCGGTTTGAAAGAGGGGACCGAGGGCTCGAACGCTGTACAGTTCCTGACACGAGCTCTGCCTGAGTGGTTCCCGTCTCTACAGACCGAGCAGCTGGAAATCATGCGGGCTCATCGGATTTACAGTGGCCGTGCAGCCGGGGACAGACCTCGCACTCTTATTTGCAACACCCTTTGTTACTCGTCCCGCCAGGCTGTTCTCCGAGCCGCAAAGAAGGACCCGGTCATTATTGACGGCAAAACTGTGAGGTTTGCTGCAGACTACAGTAACCATACGATCAAACGCCGACACGCTTTTGGCCCAGCGATGGACACTGCAAGAAAGAGAGGCATCGAATTTTTTCTACTGTACCCGGTGAGCCTGAAGATTAAAAACGGATTGGACTACCGTGTGTTCAACCATCCCTGCGAAGCTGAGGACTTCCTTAACTCCCGGCCGATGTCGACGCGGGAGAACAACCGACGAGCTCCAGAGGCAGGCACAGCCGAAGCCCGTAGCCGCAGCTCCACGGAAGCGGAGGGTTGACCTCTACCAAGTGCTGGTTTAATGTGGAGCTCTGTCTACGATTTCTCAAGATAGACTCAAAGGTTTTTCTGCACTGTACGAGCGGTCCGTTATCGGACTAATATAGCAGATTTTGGACCTTTTTTCGGCTATTTCAGCTTTACCGAGGTTTATACGCCTATCTTCGCCTTTTGATTTGGGCCACAGTCTACGCGGACTCAGTTCTTTTTCACGGCTGGTCATACTTGATGATTTTTTTTTTTTTTTTTCTCTGCCGCCTGACTTTTAATTTTTTATATTTTCCTGATGGTGATGTTCTCTGGTACAAGGTAACATACAAGACTTTCATTCATTGTATTTGGGTTAATTTGTTCTATTCGCCCATATGTTCAGTCTTTAATTTGTATGATGTAGCTAGCTGATTTGGTAATTTTTCTTTTAACGGTTTTACCTCATACAAAGATTAAAGCGCATTCCCTGTATACCGCTACATCACCTAGCTGCAACAGCTGGACTTTACTGCACTATAATGATTTGTTAATTTTTCTTTCTTTATAATGCGCCCTTAAATGCGCTGTATGTTGGGCTTTTGCCATGGTGATATTACAATAACGGCTTTTATTTTTGCATTTGTAATAGTCTAAATTCTAAGTCGGCATACTTAGCATTATCATTTCTCAGCTGACTTGTATAACGCTACCATAGTTTATTTATTTATTTTTTTTTTTTTTGCTATTCTGAATGTGGCTCCATGCAGCCTTTAATAGTTTGATATAGCCTACGTCCCTGTTGTTATTGTTATGAGTAATGGGATAATATGTTACTGATTCTATTTGTTGGAAACTGGGGGAGGGGCGGGCGGTATACTCCAACTATAGCTGCCCGTTCTCCATCCATGGTCATGGAACTTAGTATATATGGAGGGTTCATTGTTGGAGCTTGTTCTAGCTCCTTGGGGTTAGGAATGTGTTTTTTTTATTATTATTATTATTATTATTCGCCTTTAGGTTTTATCCCTTTTTTTCTTTTTTTTTTATTCTTTTTTGGGCAGGGTGGGGGGACCCTGGTGGGCTGGAATGGTTACCCTTTATTGGTTATGTCTGTTGGTCGCAGGGCTGTTCTCAATATTACTCAATGCTCTGGTTGGGACAAAGGTCTAAACTATGTCAGAACTTAACATTCTAAGTTGGAATGCTGGTGGTCTGAATGCCCCCCACAAAAGGGTTAGCAGATTAGGGTTGTTACGGAAGAAGAAAGTTGACATTGCATTATTACAAGAAACACATCTCTTGAGTGGGGATGTCAGGCACCTGGCCAATAAGTTTTATCACGTTATAGCATCTTCCTCATCTCTTACAAAGACCAAGGGTGTAGCTATAGTAGCCAGAAGAAATCTTAAATTCAGACTGCAAGATACATGGTTTGATACAACAGGTAGGCTGACTTTGGCCAAAGCTGAACATAATGGCAAGAAAATCGCTTTCTTATCTGCATACGCACCAAATTGTTATGATAGGAGTTTTCATAGTGACATGACTAATATTATGCTGGAGTTAACTGAATATCTATTCATAGTTGGAGGGGATTTTAATGCAGTTTGGAATCCAACTGAAGATAGGTCTGGCGGCTCGGAGACTAGGGACCAGGAATTAGCGTCCTCTGCGTTACGGGCTTGGGCAAATGGCCTTGGGCTCACAGATTTGTGGCGCATAAACAACCCATCTGTGAAGGATTACACCTTTTTTTCTGCGCGTCACAAGTCCTCCTCTAGCATAGACTATTTATTTGCGTCCCCGAAGCTCTTCCGAGACTTACAACGTGTTAATTTACTACCTATAGCCCTCTCTGATCATAAAGCCGTATTTTGTACTGTGGTGGTTAGCTGTATGTCTTCTCGGGCGCCGCGATGGCGTTTCAACACCACCCTGCTGAAGCAGGAGGGATTTAAGGAACAGTTTGTGGAGGAACTCAGAGAGTTTTTAGATTTTAATGTCGGCTCGGTTGACGACCCTAGGATACTGTGGGATTCAATCAAGGGTTTCATTAAGAGTAATGCTACATTATTTGCCTCTAATCAACGTAAAGCTCGACAATCTAAATTACGAGAACTGGAAAATACCTATGCCACTTTAGAATACGCTTTATCGGCCAATTATTCAGATGACATAGCTATGCAACATAAAGTGATCAAGAAAGAAATTAACAATATTCTTAAGCAGCAATCAGAATTTTTGATCCACAGGACCAGGCAACGGTATTATTTTCACGGATCTAGACCCGGCCATGAAAATTAGATCGAATGAACAATTCTCGGACATTCCCTCAATTAAATTACAGACTGGAGCTGTCACCACTGACCCTGCACAAATTAATGATACTTTTTGTAGTTTTTACTCTAATCTTTACGAATCTGAGGTTTCCTTCGACAAGAACAAATGTGGAGACTTTCTAGCTCATTTGAACATGCCCCGTCTTGCTGATGATGACACAAAGGATTTGGCCAGGCCGATCTCACTTGAAGAGCTCAAGGCTGCTGTACAAAGCATGCAACAGGGCAAATCCCCTGGCCTTGACGGTATACCGCCAGAGCTATACTTAGCCTTCCGGGACCTTCTAGGCCCACTGCTTTTTGCTATGATAAATTTCTCAGTAGAGAAGGGCACTTTTTCTAGGGATGTGAATATTGCAGTCATTTCCTTACTTCTTAAGAAACACAAAGACTCGACTGAATGTGGTAACTATAGGCCCCTCAGTCTTCTGAATGCTGACATTAAAATCTATGCCAAGGTACTCTCCCGTCGCCTGCAGTTTTATATTCCATCACTGGTGCACTGTGACCAGACTGGCTTCATTAGGTCACGCCTAGCCTCTGATAATGTCCGACGTCTGCTACATGTGATTGACGCTTCGGTGGACGTTAAGGCTCCGTTAGCTGTATTATCATTTGATGCAATTAAGGCGTTTGACCGCCTTGAATGGTCCTTTTTGTGGTCAGTTTTGGAGGCCATGGGCTTTGGAGAGGGCTTCATAAAATTAATTAAGGTGCTATACGCAAACCCCTCAGCGATGGTGCTTACAGGTAATTTATGCTCCACTTTATTCCCGATATCGAGATCCTCTCGCCAGGGTTGTCCTTTAAGCCCAAGCCTCTTTGCGCTCTCACTCGAACCCTTGGCACAGATGATTCGACTTTCATCAGTTATAAAACCTATCACTGTTAAAAGCACACAACATCATCTGGCACTTTATGCTGATGATGTCTTGGTCTTCCTTGAAGACCCTCTACATTCTACCCCTCACCTTTTAACGATATTGGACGAGTTTGGAGCGCTTTCAGGTTTTAAAGTTAATTGGTCAAAATCGGCTTTACTGCCTCTGAATGAGGCAGCTAAGACAACTGCTTTACCTGCGACTATCCCATCTGTTAAACAGTTTAGGTACCTAGGTATTGATATATTCCCCACGCTGAATCGCATTGTTAAACACAATTATACTGACGTGCTGAATGCGGCTCTGGCTGACTTGGAAAGATGGGCGAGTTTGCCTAATTCGCTACAAGCTCGAATTTCCCTCGTTAAAATGAATATATTGCCCAGGATAAATTTTGTTGGTTCCATGGTCCCGCTCTCTCCCCCTTCTGGTTACCGGGAGAAGCTGCAAGCTGTGGTTTTCAAATTTATTTGGAAAGGAAAATGTCCGCGTGTGAAAACTTCCACTGCTCAGCGTGACAGATTGAGCGGGGGCTTAGCAGTTCCCAACTTTAAATGGTTCTACTGGGCTTTCACCCTTCGACCGCTTGCCACCTGGTTTGACCCCCAGTCGGTGGTTTCCTGGCGAGCGATGGAAGAGAAGATGGTGCATCCTTGGTCTTTGGCAGATGTGCTATTTGCAAACGTGTCTGTTAGGCAGTGTCGGCTACAATTTGGTCTGATCATTTCTCATCTTGTTGAGGTTTGGCGCTCGGTGGAAAGGTATTGTAACTCTTCCTGCAGATGGCATCTTTATTCACCCATTTTTAATAACAATGGTTTATTGATGGGGAGTAGACCGATCATCTTCCCCCAATGGGAAAAGGGGGGCATTCACCTTTTAGGGGACGTTTTTGATTTAAACGGGCTGTGCTCCTTTCTAGCCCTAAAGGAAGATTTTAACCTACCAGGCACATCCTTCTTTTTTTACCTACAACTTAGAGCAGCTCTTAAGGCACATGGCGTACCGTGGCAGCACCCCCTGCCTGTACACCCGCTTCACGAGCTGTTCATTGCTAAAAGTGACTCACAGGGCATGGTATCCACTCTATATCAATACATAAAGGAAGCCTCACACCGGTCACTTCCACTAGACAGAGTATGGAGGAGGGAGATTTCGACTGGAGCAGGGTATGGAATAATGTCAAATTGGCTTTTAGAAATCCAGACCACCAGCAGATCCACTTTAATTTTGTCCATAGGACTTATTTGACCCCTCGTAAGCTGTGCCTGATGAAAATGATTGGTGACGCTTCATGCACATTGTGTTCACTGAAGACCATGGGCACGTTTCTTCACATGTTCTGGGAGTGCCCCCCTGTTGCACGGTTCTGGCAAAATGTTGCCTCAGAACTGTCAACATTTGTCTCGGGGACAGTATTAGCGACAATACCAGTTCTGTTACTGAATGACACCTCTTCACTACAGATTTCTAAATGTCAGAAAAGGATAGTCCTGGCCGGGCTCACGGCTGCAAAGAAAATGGTGGCGGTGCGCTGGAATCCCCCACACACTTTGACCATTAAGCAATGGTTTCTGACCTTTCTAGACATAGTTTATATGGAACTCTCAACCGCTCGTATCAATGGTGCTAGACAGGTGAATATAGATATGTGGCTTTTAATGGCAGAGACGTTAAAAGGCCGACTGCGATTACAGCTGCCAGCCCACGGGGTCCTGGGGAGGGTGGGTTGATATTGTTTTAAGTGTACAGCTTTTATTTCATTTTGACTCATTAATGTAATTTTTGTTTTTATTTAATTTATATGTATGTGTATGTATGTGTGTGTGTGTATATGTGTGTATATGTATGTGTATATGTATGTATGTGTATATACATATATATATACACATATATACATATATATATACACATATATATATACACACATATATATATATATATATATGTATGTATATTATATATATATTTATTTTTTTATTTTTTTTATTATGTGTGGGAAGGAGGGGGGGGTGTTACATGTATGTTCTGTTAATTGTAACATACTGTTGGTTATGTATGTGTGTTGAATAAAAACATTTGATCACAAAAAAAAAAAAGTCTTCAGCGAAGCTTATGTTTTGAACTCAAACCAAAAAAACATCTGAAAACTGTATTGGGGTCTACAACAAACAAAAGGTAACTCATTATACTGTATGTCAAACAAAAATGGGAAAAGGAAGGAAACTTACATATAACGGACGAGGATTGGGAGAATATATGTGAGCTACAATCTTGTAACTGCTGGAGACAGTGTGGATTCCCAAAGGCAAATCATTACCATATATTCTGGTCTTGTCCATTAATAATTCCTTTCTGGCAAGAGGTTCATGCTGTTTTGGAAACAGTAGTCCAGGTGGACCTTCCATTTAAATTGGAGACCCTGTTTTTGGGTGCCCTGCGTTTAGAGAATGTGCCCCCTCATGTTCGTTATCTATTTAGAATCCTGAGTGCAGCGGCCAGAAAAGCCATCACTAGGAAATGGCTGAAACCAGCAATACCAACAATCGAGGATTGGATGGACATAATTTTAGGATATTTTTAGGATGGAAAGAATTTCTTTTTCTACTAGACTGCAACAGGACAAGTTTTATAAGAGTTGGGAAAGGTGGATTGGGTACGTCACACCAGTAGGACCATCATTTTTTTAAAGTAAGTTGCGGTCTTTATTTTATTTTATTGTATTTGTCATAAGTCATTTGAGTATATTGAAGGCACCCCCCAACATTATGGTTCCTTTAAGTTTTTTTATTTTATCTCTATTTTGTTTTAGTAAACTTTTTTATTTAAGATACTTTAATGGTCACTATATGTTTCTGTAATATTTACTCTATTTCAATTTTACTACTCTTTTATACAACTGAATTGTATGCTTGTAATAGGAGGATTACATTGTTTGTTTTGACCTTTCTTTAACTTAATAAAGAGAATTTCAAAAAAGTTCTTAAACAGCAGAATTGTTCACAGGTATGTTCTTAGAATGATGAATCCCAAGGTCTTCGTAAATTGAAAGCTTGTGCCCGTTGCTCCTATTTAGCATAGGTAAACGCCCCGTTAATTCCCACAGAAGGGCATGAGATGGCAGGGCAGTGTGCACACTCAGAGAAATGTCAAAAGGACATGGTGAAGACAGTGGAGGCCTTGACTCCGAAAGAAAGAAAAACCTTAGTAATTCTGAGGTGGAGGTACTGCTGCAAGAAGTTAGCAAATAAAACCAATGCATGGAATGCAATTACTCAGGCAGTGAACGCTGTATCCGGAGAAGGACGCAGAACTGATGAAGTATATAGGCCTAGCACAATTCATACACAATGGCAAATCAAAGTGTATTTATTAAAACAAACATACATATAATTATGTGTAAAATAATGAAAGTAATTAGTTACAAAAGTATAAAGGAGAGAAATATTACATTTTAAATTAGAACGGACAAAAACGGTATAACTACTTATTCTGCACAAAAATGTCAGCTCTCAATTGTGCGCAAGAGTGCTTTTGAGTGTGCGTAGATTCTGTTACTAAGAAGAAATCCCAAACAAAACTATGGTGAATGGCAGAATCTTCGTGAAAACTGTGTGAGTGGGGTTTAAGAACAAATTTGTTCTTAAGAACATTTGGTGAAGGGCGCCCCAATAGCTCAGTTGGTAGAGCGGGCGCCCATATATAAAGGTTTACTCCTCAACGCAGCAGGCCAAGGTTCAATTCCGACCTGCAGCCCTTTGCTGCATGTCATGTCTTCAGCTGTCCTGTCAAATAAAGGCCTGAAAATGCCCAAAAAAATAAATAAATAATGTTTGGTGAATGAGGCCCATTGGCCTTTTTTTATGTCTCACTGACATTATGCGGTTAAACATGGAAGAATTTTGGTCCACATTCATAAACGCCTCGTGAAATGTCATGTTCAATTCCTGCAACAGCAGAGTTACTGAACAAGACAGAAAATATATTCATAGAAAAATGAATTTTGGAGTGGTGCTTTTAAAGAGAACTAAATTACTCAAGGATCCCTTTGGTTTGTTGAAATAAGAATAACTGGAAAATCTGAGGAAATAAATCAAGTTATTTGAAAGGCATCTTAATACTGCAACTGTGAAGACATGTAAGCATTATCAAGGCTTCTCAAAGCACCATGAACGTTCTTTATAAATTCATGTGACCACATTGCTGTGAAGAATATCTAAAGGATTCTTTATCGTCCCAAAACTTGGTGTTAGACAAGCCTATAAAGGTCCATTTATCTGCACCATATTGAAACCCCTTTCTTGAGATTGTCTGCTCTGAGAAGTAAAAATCGCTCAACGTGTCAACCGACTGCCCAAAATAGAAACTAAAATGACTCAAACAAGAACACAATCCAAAGCTTAGAGTTGACTTTTACCAAATTAATCTTTTGATTTCCCAGAATACCTTTAGCTCCTCCAGAATATAGCACTGTTGCGAGAGCGAGTGAGACAGAAAAGGCTGGAACGCTTCTTTTCTCTTCTCATCTTATTCCCAAGACACATCGTCCTCTTCACTTCCTGGAGCAAGATGAAGGCCAGCAGGGCTGTGAAATTAGCCTATCAGATGACTCCACCGACTAAAGGAGAACTCTGAATATGCTAATAGACAGGAGATTAAGATATGTAGCTGGGGGGCACAATCACATGAACACACTCCCTCACACACACACTCACACACTAAAACCCTTTATTCTATGATTATAGAGGACATAATTATAATGGCAGATCTCCAGCACAGAGAGAGCTTTGGAGAATTTTACAGTGTCTTTGATGAGGACACAGGTAATGAAGAGGATTATTTCTTATGTGAGACTGAACAAAAAAAAGAGATGAAAAAAGATGCAAATGTGTACGTGTGTGTGTGTATAATGATATACAGAGAACTTAGAGACTCACTAGATTACACAGGACTCTATCTGCTGCAGGCAGAGGACTCAGTTGAGGAAATCCCTCCCTTTCTTCCTCCTCCTGCCTCTTCTCTCCATCTTTTCCTTTAGCCCTACTCCCTTGTTACCATGGAGTTAAACAAACAAGTGTAGCACCCCTGACCCCACACTGCAAGCCCCCCTACAATCTCCCCTTCCTCGATCTCCTTTAACAATCTACCCATGACAAATATCATTCCTCCCTTTCCTTTGTCTCTTCTCCTCGGTCTGATGGCTCATCTTTCTTCATTGCTCTGCCTGCTGCTCTCCCAGGGCTTGCCATCTGTATAGTAACAGGTGCGCTGTGTATGTGACTGATGTGTTTGTTACCTGTAGCGCTGCCTGCAGCCACAGTCTGCCTGGAGAAAAGCTGCCTCTGCCTATCTGCCTCCCGACCTACTAGCTACCACTTTGCTCTCTTTTTGGACTCCTTCTCCTCTGTCTCTCCTTCAGATGGCGACGGGATGAGCAGAGGAGCAGGAGATGAGCGTTGTAATGAGTTGGGGAGGCAGCAGCAAGCTGTCGTGTGTTTGGAGCTTTTACCAGCCGTGCCGTGTTCACCGTGGTGGAGTTTGGGTAATTAGTCCCACCAGTCTATGAGTGTGCGTGTACGTGTTAGCATACATAGGCGTGTGTGTGTGTGTTCCACCGGCTTATCTCATTAGTCTAGCAGGTGAGTGATTAAACTCTCTGCAACACCTGGAACTATCCTCCATCCCTCCCATCTCTGCTGTTGTCTTAATTTTCAGCTATACCCCTGAGAACTCCCTGGCCCAGTCATAACACACTCCACAGGATGGCTACACACACACACACACACACACACACACACACACACACACACACACACACACCCCTTACGACATACCTGCATTATCACTTACAGCCACATCTAACTCTTGAGTCTTTTTCAGACATGTAGTCTAACATTGCTGGGTCCATCTACCTGTTACAGTAATGGCTTTTGGACTTTCAAACATACGTCTCCCTTATGGCTCAAATATATATGTGTGCCCCAGGGCTCTCTTAAGTCTGTTTGCAGCCCAACCCACCTAGCCTTTGTGCCTAAGGTAATGGAGTCAGCCTACAGGTGCCCCTCGGTGGAGCTCTTGGCTTTTCACCTGCCTCCTTTCTCCTCAGGAGAGGAGAAAAGACTTCACACGTTAGGCCCTGTTCGGGCTCTGCACATGTATGTGAGTCGGACGGCTGGGTTCAGAAAAGCGGATCAGCTGTTTGTGTCCTGTGCTACTCCCCATAAGGGCAAGCCATTGTCCCACTGGACTGCAGAGGCCATATCATTGGCCTATAAGTGTAAAGGTTTGCAGGCCCCCCAGGGCCTGAGAGCTCATTCCACAAGGGGCATAGCCACTTCATGGGCCCTTTTCAGGGGTGTGTCAGTGAAAGACATTTGTGCGGAGGCAAGCTGGGCTACGCTTCACACTTTCGTGAGGTTTTACAGGCTGGATGTTTACGGACCATCCATGGCAAAGGCTGTGCTGGAGGCTACGGCACCAGGGTCAGTGCGACTCTCGGTTCAATATGATTTTGGCTTCGGGAGATTCATGCAATCTGGGAGTGGTCTATATCTCCCATAGTGAAACACCGAACGAAGTTAGAAAAAGAACTTTAGGTTACTTAACGTAACAATTCGACCTGTCTGTCACGGACAGACGTGGTGTCATTGGAGCTTCCATAGTTGGTCACGCCGAGGCGATTCCCATAGTGAAACACCTCACTCTGTTATCAAAGAACCGGGGTTACGTTAAGTAACCTAAAGTTTTCTTTAAAATAGTGTTAAAATCTTGTCCCGTCTCGTGAACCCAATCTCATGTCTCCTCTCGTGAGCAGAGTGTCTCATCACACCCCTATTCAATACAGAATTAAGCCATGTTAATGTGAGATGAGAGAGGAAAAAGGAGGAGGATCCAAAAGGTGTCCCCATTGGTCTACTAATGGGGATAGGGGTATTGAAGGCTGGGTACAGGATCATATTGCCAGTCTTACATCCAAACATCCTAGTCACAGTAGGCAGCAGTATATTGTACAGAAAACCACAGAAGAAGCTACTGCCCCACTCGGTCAGTCATTCAATAAACCATGCAGGCAGCCACAGCAGCGGGCAGGCAGTCATATGGCCAGTTGTATGGGGCTGCTGTGATATTATTGCGTGCGTGTCCCTGAGGGCTGAGATGATATGGATGTCAGCAGTGTAGGTAATAAATTGCGGAGGTCAATCCACTCTGGTTAAGAGGTCCACTCTCGGGGAAGGACCCCTGAAAGACAATACCGGCTTTCAAAAATATTCCCTTTTCCACATTACCCTTCATCCATTCTATGGCCTCTGTTTATCAGACTGGGGATTATCAAGTTGTTCTCTCAAGAGGTCCAAGGCAGCATGCGAGGATCACAGTGAGAACTCATTTGAGGGGCGATTTACAGCAAAGGCCAAGGTAAGAGTCTGTTTTCTCCAGGCGAGTGGAGAGTCTCCAGAGAGGGAGGGGGGGGAAGAAGTGAGACAGTGGGCTCTAAAACCCATTAGACATCCACACAAACGCATGAGGGCCCAAGCACACGCCAGGTGGCAAGGTGCAGGCGAGGGCTGGGTGAGGTGAGCTGGGCAAATCGCAGCAGCAGATAGTATGACTAATAACAGCAGAACTCGCTGAGGCACGCCAGGCAATCACAACCATTTCTCACCTCACTTCTCTCCGTCTCGCACTTCCTGCTGCTCCTTCTTTATTCCTCCCTCTGTCCTTCCCGCTTATTCCTAATGTTCCCTTTCTAGGTGGCTCCATTTTAAAACATGCCTAGAATAGCACCTTTTGCTTCCCACTTAACTTTTTATGTCACTTTTCATTTTTTGTCTCTTTTGCCCAAAAGGACACATGCTATTAGTAATGGCTGCCGTAGCACTTTGCTGCTTTATGACGTGAAAAAGTTGCTTAAAAGCACACACTCCTTACAGATATGCCCCATGCTGAAGAGAACAGTCCTCCCATGCCCAGTCTGCCTACTTACATTCATACAGCCACATGGAAAAATATGGAAAGGGAAGATAAATGAAGATCGCTTTAGAAGTATCTTTTACAGTACAGCTGCTAATACCAGCTGCCTCATACGACTGAAGCAATGTGCAGAGATAGCATGTGTGCTATTTGAAATCACACACACACACACACACACACAAACACACACACACCAAATATGGTGGTCCACTCATCCACATCATATTATCAACCTCAAAATAAGCCCTCGCCTAATATTTCTGTCAGCTCCAGGCATGGCTATTATGGGTGTGTGTGATTGAAAGCATCAAATCAGTTCAGGCATTTAATCTTGCGGCTCTTAGATCTACAGTAGCCTATCCCATTAATCCACAGAGTGAGCATGGCTCCATGGTTGAATGGGTGGTCTTTTAACACCCTCAAAAATTACTCATCAGCCCTCAGACTGTTATGGATAGAAAAAAGTCGTTATCTTAAGGCATATCCAGCTAATTGAAGGCTGCCTATCTTAATGCTCAGATATAGAATGGAGGGAAAGTGCATATGTGTGTGTGTGTGAGAGTGAGAGAGAGAGAGCAAAGAAGAGTGAGATAGATCATGGCCTAAGGGTAACGGTGCCATCAAAAGCACTTTTATAATGAAAAAAATAATTTACCCTTCAGTTATATGTCCTCTTCATCATTTGACTGTGTGTGTGTGTGTGTGTGTGTGTGTGTGTGTGTGTGTGTGTGTGTGTGTGTGTGTGTGTGTGTGTGTGTGTGTGTGTGTGTGTGTGTGTGTGTGTGTGAGTGTCTCTAGCAGTAGAATGTGTGTCAGTCTAGCAGATGCTCGGTGGAACTCGATCAAGGAGCACAAATGACCTAAGAGCATGTGACTTAACCCTCCATTCATCTTTAAAGTTGACCCCACACACACACACACACACACACACACACACACACACACACACACACACACACACACACACACACACACACACCAAGATTGCTGGATCAATCAGCTGGATGCACTTTCAATCCATATTCATTGGCAATATAAAGTTCTGCATAATTAGGGGCGTTCTGCTTTGAGTGACAGGCGGGCTGCCGTCACAGGAGGAGAGCGTAAACTGTAGGCTTCATTCAGCCAATCCCATCTCCACCACGCTCAGCCTCTTTGGCCATTTTCGGATTAGCCGACATCAGGCAATGCCAAGATGGCCGTGGCCGGAGCCACCATGGGGCCGCCCACTTTGACCTTCATTTTGGCTCTTTAGAAACCATATTTTAGACATTCTATAGTCTATGGAAGCAACATTATTTATGTTAACACTGAATATTACTCTCTGTCAGATGAAAGGCTCAACAGTCCTACCAAGTCAGCAACTTTTTGATTTGATTCGAACACACCACAACTCTGCCAGTTCATATAAAACAAAACTTCCAGCATTGTAGCCTACCAAGCTATCCATCCATCCATCTTCGTCCGCTTATCCGGTGTCGGGTCGCGGGGGGAGCAGTTCCAGCAGGGGACCCCAAACTTCCCTTTCCCGAGCAACATTAACCAGCTCCGACTGGGGATCGAGGCGTTCCCAGGCCAGGTTGGAGATATAATCCCTCCACCTAGTCCTGGGTCTTCCCGAGGCCTCCTCCCAGCTGGACGTGCCTGGAACACCTCCCTAGGGGGCGCCCAGGGGCATCCTTACCAGATGCCCGAACCACCTCAACTGGCTCCTTTCGACGCAAAGGAGCAGCGGCTCTACTCCGAGCTCCTCACGGATGACTGAGCTTCTCACCCTATCTCTAAGGGAGACGCCAGCCACCCTCCTGAGGAAACCCATTTCGCTGCTTGTACCCTGGATCTCGTTCTTTCGGTCATGACCCAGCCTTCATGACCATAGGTGAGGGTAGGAACGAAAACTGACCGGTAGATCGAGAGCTTTGCCTTCTGGCTAAGCTCTCTTTTCGTCCAGCAGTGCGATAGATTGAATGCAATACCGCACCCGCTGCCCGATTCTCCGACCAATCTCCCGCTCCATTGTCCCCTCACTTGCGAACACAACCCCAAGGTACTTGAACTCCTTCACTTGGGGTAAGGACTCATTCCCTACCTGGAGAAGGCATTCCATCGGTTTCCTGCTGAGAACCATGGCCTCAGATTTAGAGGTGCTGATCCTCATCCCAACCGCTTCACACTCGGTTGCGAACCGATCCAGTGAGTGCTGAAGGTCGCAGGCCGATGATGCCATCAGGACCACATCATCTGCAAAGAGCAGCGATGAGATCCCCAGCCCACCAAACTGCAACCCCTCCCCACCCCGACTACGCCTCGATATCCTGTCCATAAATACTACAAACAGGATTGGTGACAAAGCGCAGCCCTGGCGGAGGCCAACCCTCACCTGAAACGAGTCCGACTTACTACCGAGAACCCGGACACAGCTCTCGCTTTGGTTGTACAGAGATTGGATGGCCCTGAGAAGAGACCCCCTCACCCCATACTCCCGCAGCACCTCCCACAGTATCTCCCGGGGACCCGGTCATACGCCTTCTCCAAATCCACAAAACACATGTAGACCGGTTGGGCATACTCCCAGGCTCCCTCCAGGATCCTTGCGAGAGTGAAGAGCTGGTCCGTTGTTCCACGACCAGGACGGAATCCGCATTGTTCCTCCTCAACCCGAGGTTCGACTATCGGCCGAACCCTCCTTTCCAGCACCTTGGAGTAGACTTTACCAGGGAGGCTGAGAAGTGTGATACCCCTATAATTGGCACACACCCTCTGGTCCTTTTTTAAAAAGGGGAACCACCACCCCAGTCTGCCACTCCTTTGGTACCGTCCCAGACTTCCACGCAATGTTGAAAAGGCGTGTCAACCAGGACAGCCCCTCCACACCCAGAGCCTTGAGCATTTCTGGACGGATCTCATCAATCCGGGGGGCTTTGCCACTGTGTAGTTGTTTGACTACATCAGTGACTTCCGCCTGGGAAATCGGCGACAATCCCCCATTATCCTCCAGCTCTGCCTCTAACATAGAGGGGGTATTAGTCGGATTCAGGAGTTCCTCAAAGTGCTCCTTCCACCGCCCTATTACCTCCTCAGTTGAGGTCAACAGTGTCCCATCCTTACTGTACACAGCTTGGATGGTTCCCCCTTCCCCTCCTGAGGTGGCGAACAGTTTTCCAGAAGCACTTTGGTGCCGACCGAAAGTCCTTCTCCATGTCTTCTCCAAACTTCTCCCACACCCGCTGCTTTGCCTCTTTCACGGCAGAGGCTGCAGCCCTTCGGGCCCTTTGGTACCCTGCAACTGCCTCCGGAGTCCTCCGGGATAACATATCCCGGAAAGACTCCTTCTTCAGTCGGACCCTGACCACCGGTGTCCACCACGGTGTTCGTGGGTTACCGCCCCTTGAGGCACCTAAGACCCTAAGACCACAGCTCCTTGCCGCAGCTTCAGCAATGGAAACTTTGAACATTGTCCACTCGGGTTCAATGCCCCCAGCCTCCACAGGGATGCGAAAAGCTCCGCCCGGAGGTGTGAGTTGAAAGTCTGTTGGACAGGGGCCTCCTCCAGACGTTCCCAATTTACCCGCACTACACGTTTGGGCTTACCAGGTCTGTCCAGAGTCTTCCCCCACCCTCTGACCCAACTCATCACCAGATGGTGATCGGTTGACAGCTCTGCCCCTCTCTTCACCCGAGTGTCCAAAACATACGGCCTCAGATCAGATGAAACGATTATGAAATCGATCATTGACCTTGGCCTAGGGTGCTCTGGTACCAGGTATACTTATGAGCATCCCTATGTTTGAACATGGTGTTCGTTATAGACAATCCATGACTAGCACAGAAGTCCAACAACAAACACCCACTCTGGTTTAGATCAGGGAGGCCGTTCCTCCCAATCACGCCTCTAGGTGTCTCCATCATTGACCACGTGTGCGTTGAAATCCCCCAGTAGAACAATGGAGTCCCCACTGGAGCCCCATGCAGGACTCCAGTCAAGGTCTCCAAGAAGGCCGAATACTCCGAACTCCTGTTTGGTGCATATGCACAAACAACAGTCAGAGTTTTCCCCCCCACAACCCGCAGGCGTAGGGAGGCGACCCTCTCGTCCACCGGGGTAAACTCCAACACAGCGGCGCTCAGCCGGGGGCTTGTGAGTATCCCCACACCCGCCCGGCGCCTCACACCCTGGGCAACTCCGGAGAAGAAAAGAGTCCACCCCTATCCAGGAGTATGGTTCCAGAACCAAGACTGTGCGTAGAGGTAAGCCCCACCAGATCTAACCGTAGCGCTCCACCTCCCGCACCAGTTCCGGCTCCTTCCCCACAGAGGTGACGTTCCACGTCCCCAGAGCCAGCGTCTGCCGCCCGGGTCTGGTCCGTCGAGGCCCCTGACCTTCACTGCCACCCATGTGGCATCGCACCCGACCCCAACGGTTCCTCCCACAGGTGGTGGGCCCATGGGATGGAGAGGGAGTTGCCACGTAGCTTGTTCGGGCTGTGCCCGGCCGGGCTCCGTGGCAAACCCGGCCACCAGGCGCTTCGCCCGGCGAGCCCGCCGTCTGGGCCTGGCTCCAGACGGGGGCCCCGGGCTTCCTCCGGGCAGGGTCACTCCATCTCTGCTTAGCTTTTGCATTCGGGTTTTTGAACCATTCTTTGTCTGGCCCCTCACCTGAGACCACTTTGCCTTGGGAGACCCTACCAGGAGCACAAAGCTCCAGACAACACAGCCCTCAGGTTCACAGAGACACACAAACCTCTCCACCACGATAAGGTGATGGTTCACCAAGCTAGTTCTTCTTTATATGATCAGTGTGAAATGGTGGAAAGCCCAAGGAAACAATATTAGACATGCACTGAACAGGTGGACATAATGTGGATTGTAATGGGATGTTCATGTTGCTCTGTTTCTGCTGGATAAGTAGGCAATTGTTTGCCAACAGCCCCAGGCTTAACCATAAGAACGTGATAAGCTGATACATTGTCAAAGCTGCTTACTGTAAGGTTTGTGTTAGGGTCTTCAACCCACTAGAAGTCAAAAATGGCTTAATGCAGCCTTAAGCTACTTTAGGCTTTCATAAAATCAATGGTACAGCTGTATTTTATTTTCTGTAAATGCTTGTCTAATAAACACATCCTTGCTAGCACTAAAGCTCCACTTTTACAGCTCACTCTAAAGCACAAAGCAATACTAACTATATCTGGGCTGATTTTGGCTGGAAATTTCCAGAGCAGAGGCCCAATTCCTTTTATCTTTATTCCCTAATGTGTATTTATGAGTCTGAGGGTCAAATCCTCTTACACAACTGCCATTAAACAACATTTAAAAGTGGAAAAAATAAAAATACTGCCACTGGAGGGATATGTGTCGCGTCATTAGGAAGGTGTTGTTTGTGTGTGTGTAAGAAAGCATTAACAATGTCATATATAAATGTATTTGTTAAAGAATGTGTTTATCTGGTTGTTATATATATATTTGTGAATATAATGGTACATATAGAAAAATGCGGCATGGCATTAAATAATGGCCAGAAAAGTGTTTTTGCAGAACATTATGATGCCACAGTGAAGTCAGTGTTTCCTCTATGTTGATTTTGTAGTGGCGGCCCGCCATGGCAAAATTTCTGCCGCCACGGTATCAGAAATAGGGCAGACGCACAATGTAGTCGCAGTTGCCTTTTAAATGATCCTGCCGACATATTGCAATTAAACAAGTACAACTATTCAGAGGTTATTGGGTCCGTCCAGTTTAACTCCACATTCTGTTGTGTTGATGTAGTTTATTGTCAAAACGTTCGCTTTCTTCCGAGTCGACTATTAAACGAACAGCGCCACCAAAAACGTCACCGCGGTGGTCTCATTTATAAAACTGTGCGTAGGATCCTTACTATAAGTGTACGTACGCCCAAAAGCCTAAAATGGCGTACGCCGAAAAAAAGTCAGATTTATAAAACCGTGTGTACGCACATCTGTAAGCAATGTTCCCTTTATAAATCACAGATTGACTACAAGTGTGCGTACGTGGATCAGCCTCTTATCCCGCCCTGTACACGCCCATTTTTAACCATAAATAGTCAATGCAAAGCACCTCGTGAATGTTGATAAGTATGTTAATGACCCTGGCAGTTCTTTCGTTACACCGAATCATGCCGAATCATGACGACTGGCGGAGAAAATAAATAAATAAATAAACCTCTCAGACGCTCGGGAATTGCTGCCAATTGAATTATAATTTCGGCACCGGAATTATAGACCACCTTTATTAATAAAATCTTTAAAAACGGCAGACATTACGGCACTCGGGGACACCTTCGATATACCAGACGTATATAATAAGATTTAACAGAACTATATATTATATCCAAACAAGCCTTAGTGATGAAGTTGAAGATTATATATAATATTTATTTAAAAAAACACTTGACATTTCCCTCTGGAAACTCCGGTTTCCCCCAGAGTGGCGAGGACCTGTATTTGGACCGGGATGGCACGGTTCCGGCGCGTTGCCCTCTCTACTGGACCCAATTCAGTACATAGATCCACGAGCTCAGCTTTAGGGAATCTAAATCGGCAAATTAGCCAGTCATCGTCATGGTCCCTGAAGTCTCTTTCTCTCCTGATTCTTCCATTGGCGTAGTCCTCCTGCAGGGCCAGCAGTGCCATCATGCAGCATTACGGACGGGGTCACCGCAGTATTTATATGTTTACAGCAATTTGTGATTGTTAACACCTTGCCAACACAGCAATACAATCTGAAGACGAAAGAAAGTGTAATAGGCAAACACACTTTTCTTCATGAAGGTTTTGTTAACAGTTTTAAAGTTCGGACTGATAATGAGAACATTAAGGGTAAAGATTGCGCGAGAGCTTAACGGCTGTATTTTCAGACTTTGACATTGATGATTATGCATAGTTTTAAAGATATATATTTAGTTATTTACACTGTGTTCTGCCGTTATCTAATGGTAGGGTATTTGATGATATTCTGTATTCCATGTAGTCGGGCCATCTCCTCCTCCTGCGCTCCGTAGCGGACAATGTGATGGCGAGACAGCGCCGATTAAATATTAAGAACAAATTTTTATTCAAGATTTCAATTTATGGAACAGTTATCACTGAGTACAAGCGCAAATAACACTGCCGGATTTAATCTTCATGGTAACATGGATGATATGGAGTGAAAAAATGTGCGAGGCATCAATATTTTTATTTTTTCTACTCTTATAGTTATTCCCATTTACTTTTTGCAGTCTGACTTCAGTTCACCACCTCACCATCTGCGTCGTCAATTCTTATTTTGTCTCCATAATGTGCGTACGCAGGGGTCAGAGTTTGCGTGGAGGACCGCACATTCTCCCGTCAAGTTTGTTTTTTATAATCACAACCTTTGCGTGGGATGTGGTGTACGCACGTTTTCAGCCCCGTTTCGTGCGTACGCCACGTTTATAAATGAGACCCCAGTTCTGTCAGCTCATCGTCATTACAAACATTAAAAAGGCAAGTGAGTCAGTGTAATATAATATAAATCGGAAATAGTCTATAGATGTAGTTGTAACCCACTCCCTCTGTGAGTCTGCCGCCTGGAGGTACCCCTCGGCACTGCTGCGATATTCCGCGTTAGATGTTAGATGTTAGGGGTGAAGTGCAGAGAGAAGGGGGCACGGGATGCTGGGTTGAATACTGTGGCTGAGACCATTGGGTTTTATTGTCACAGAGAAGGCTGGTTCCCTCATCCCCTTAACGGAGTACATATGGTTTTAAAACAAACATGGCGGATCAAGTGTAAACTACAGTGTCTCGTAAGGTTGTTCGGACAGATCTGCCCCCACTGCTAAAAAAAATCCTAAAGGAAACACTGGAAGTTGAGGTGAAAGGTTGTCATAATAGGCGTAGGAATTCTTGAATTATGGTCAAAAACGCATTTTGTGAGGTCACAGTGATGGTGACCTTTGACCACAAGAGTACAATCCTCTTCCTTGTGTCTAAGTGAATGTTTGTGCCTAATTTGAAGAAATTCCCTTTAAAGGGTTCTGAGATATTGTGCTCCCAAGAATAGGACATACGGACGGACAACCCAAAAACATAAAAATGTGACAGATATATTCCAAAAGAAGAAATGTTGCATGTGGTAGTGAATCCATGAGTGGATCACTGTTTATGGATTCAGATTACCATCATCTAGAGAGATCCGTGGGATTATTTATTTAATCTTTTTGTGTCATTCTATCCATTTTTATTTATTTATATATATATATATATATATACACATACACACACACATATACACACACATATATACACATACACACACACACACACACACACACACACACACACACACACACACACACACACACACACACACACACACACACACTCCTACTCAAAGAGCGATATTACATTTCATTTTTTACGTTTATTTACTATTTTATTGCTGTATTACGCTACTTTTGTGAACCCAAGACTTTTGTAAACTCAACTCAAGCACTAAAACAATTGAGTGTATGGTATGTATGTTTTCGCAAAAGATTTGAGAAATATTTCCGTGGGTCAAATGATCTCTTTATACATTGCTCTGGAACAATTTGGGGCATCACTAAACAGAAAGCTGAGTTTGTTCTGAACATTTTGATATGAAACACACTGGGATCAGTTATATGCAAAAAAAAAAATTCAAGAAGATATCTAAAAATGCCCTTGGACCTCAACGTTTAAATGGTGGATATCGACTCTCCAGAGCTCCAAAAACCTAGTGCAATGGTATGACACGTAAGAAATGATTAACGTTTGGTGAAAATTTGAGAATTATAGCTGACATAATATACTCTCTACGGAGTGCAAACTAGTTTAAAATGCATTAGGCTTGCTCATTCATGATCTGGCCACTCTCTGTCAGTGGTGGCTCTAGCAGTCAAAGCGACTGACCTTTGCACAGCAGGTCCAAAAAAATGGCCTATAGACTGCATTCAATCTGCTTCCCTCACCTCTCTAAATGCAAGGCAGAGTGAGGAGGGCCCAAAGTGTGTGCGTGTGTGTGTGTGTGTGTTGTTTGAAGTGCACAGTGGGAGGGTAGTGTAATGGGCAAAGAGTAGCAGTGTGTGTCTACGTTTTTACACGTGCACGAGTGTGTGTTCTTCTTATGCACAAGTGTTAATGACAATAAATGGCCGAGGCCGCGCGGTGAAATGGCCACTCTCTGCAGCACCGTTGACATTGAGAAGAAGCTTCAGTCATTACTCACCTCAGCCTTAACCTCCGCTTAGTCTGAGCTCCTTCTCTTTTTCTCTTTTATGCCTCAGTTCATTTTACTCCCATAAATAAACATTTTGTCTATTAGTTTGTATATAGGTAAAAGGTCTGTTTGCAGAGGTATAAACAGATTTGTTTTAGATTGATATTAATAATGCAGTTACAAAATGTGCTCGACCCAAAACGTTCTGTAAAAGATTAGAGCTGCAAAGATTAAATCGATTAGTTGTCAACTATTAAACAAATCGCCAACTATTTTGATAATCAATTAATCGGTTTGAGTCGGGTTTTTTTAGAATTATCTGATTCCAGCATCTTAATTAAAGATGGTAAAAAAGTCAAAGTTGCTTGTGACATGTTTTTTTTCAGTAAACTGAATAGCTTTGAGTTGTGGACAAAACAAGGCATTTAAGGACATCATCTTGGGCTTTAGGAAACACTGATCGACATTTTTCACCATTTTATAGACCAAACAATTGATTCGAGAGAACAGATTAATCGACAACGAAAATAATCATTAGTTGCAGCCCTATAAAAGATCAGGTACAGGTAGAGCACGGGAAAACTGAAGCCTCACAGGTAAATGTCCACTGTTGCTTTAATGCAGCATGAAAAAGCTAATCCCATTTTGATCATTTTTATGTTTCTACCTTAATTGAAACTTAACTTGGGTTATGGGTTGAGCAGATTTCATGACCCGTGAAACCACATCAAACTCCATTCTGTGATCACAAAAGCGCTTGGGTGCGACACTGAAGTGCTGAGAAACAAGAACAGAAGCTCACAACTCCGTAGATGAGTGCTAATGCATGCAGGGGTATGTGTGTGTGTGTCATGCATGAGTGTATTTAAGTGTGACAGTGTGCGTCAGAAAGTGTGAGCTCAGTAGGCTGAATGCTGCAGCATCTGGGCGCCCAACCCGCTCCTCTGAGCCCAGCGAGCGCTGTACCAGCCGGGCACCAGATGCTCCAGGGAGAGAGAGCTCGTGATGTGGTTCTGACCCAGGGACAGCTCCCCTGCGTCTGGGAGGGCTGTGAAAGTAATCGAAATTTTAATCGCGATTACGATTTCGGCTCCTAATGATCACAAAAACAGATTAATCGGAGAGAGAGAGAAAAAAAAGATTATTTTGCACATTATGTCTTGCAAGTAAACTCTTATTTTGTCTCAAAAAATGTTTAAACGGCAAAAGTATTAATTTCACAATGCAAGGTGTTTACTGTTGATTCAATGAGTTCAATAATTGCAACATCTTTCCAAAAGACAATGAATAATCGTGTTGAATAATCGTGATTTCAATATTGACCAAAATAACCCTGATTAGAATTTTTTCTGTAATTGAGCAGCCGTAGCGTCTGGCGCACACGGCAGCCCTACCGTTGCCTATGAAGAACCAGGGGGGGTCAGAACAGGGTCTGACCGCCTATGTCACTTCCACCTGACTGAGAAGCTCCTGCCATGCAATAGGTTACCTTCCGATGAAACATAACTGTGAATTAGGTGCAGTGAAGACAAGAGCTAATGATGGATATTGAATTGTGGCTAATCTATACAAACAGAAAGTAAGGGAGAGACAAAGGGAAGGATCATGGGACGGTTAAAAATTCGTTAGTGAGCAGCCACAGAAAAGCACAGACGGAGAGAAAGCAAAAGAGACAAAGAGAGAAAGAAAGAGGGGGAGAAATACATAGAGGAAATCCTCTAAGGAAAATAGAATATTCCTTTCTCTAACTTTGTTGCAGTCTCACAGTGAGTGTGGAAGTCAGTGGAGTCGTACCACAGGGAAATGTAGCTAACAAACCCCCCCCAGCAAACCTGAGAGCCCGCTCCCTTTCTCCCTCCCTGCTGCACATGCATGCATTATCTATTATATTGCTTGAATAAAGAATATGGTTAAAAAAAAAAAAGAAAAAAGGCATCTCGCCTCCTTTGTACATGGCTGGATGAAAGGCAGAGGACACAAATTAAAATGTAATTTATGATGATTTGTTTGCCCGCTTTCCTCGGCACCTAAAATGTCATAAGGAGCATGTAATACTGCTGGGGTCTGGTGAGACACGACACAGGGTTTGAAGGGGGGGATCTTGACTTCTGGGGAAAATGAGAATGTAAGGCGTTCAATTAATTGAAGTGTTAATGTGCTGTGACTCCTGTGTGGTACATGCCTCTGTGTGTGTGTGTGTGTGTCTTTACCTCCTGCTCTAAAGTGCTTTTGTTTGCTGTGAAAACTCATTAACAAAGTGAACACCTTTGCGATTTCACCCCAAAGTGGTGCTCATTGGAGAACAAAATGAGCAGAAGGACCAGACGTGTTCAGCAGTATGTAAGAGAAAATAGATGAAAATGTGATAATGATGATGTGAAATACTAATGGTGATGTGGAGGGGGGGGGGGGGTGAAGCCAACAGTCTCAGTTCCATAATCAACATCTCATCTGAAACAACAGGATCCCTGAAGCTACACTACAGGCAGGCAGAGAGAGATGGAGGGAGAGAAGGGGAGAGAGATAGAGAGAGCTGTAGAGAGAGAAAGAGGCACAGCAATGCTGAGAGAAAAACCGACAGTAGGAACAGGGCAGAGATGGAGAACCAAAGAGAGAGATTGAGAAAACACAGAAAGGACACTGTGAGGGTAAAGATGTGGAGGGGCGATAATGCACAGAGAAGCAGAGGGCTAGAACGAGGCTGGATGTGAATGAAAAAAATAAAGCAATTACCACGGTTCATTCATTTCTAGACTGGTAGTGAAAAGCTGCATGTAGCCAATTACTCTGATCTGTTGTAACCATGAAAATACTATTTGCGAGGTTTATGAAGATCACCATAAGGTCTTGAGGTCCGATTTCCAATTTCTCGAATACCTGCCCACACACTTCGGATTGTTAACACAATTATTGTTAATGCAATTATACATAATTTACACTTACTAAGGTCCTCTGCAAACTAGTAGACTTAACTACTTCTATTTATCTGCTTATTCCATTTCACAGTCACAGTGCTGTCTAAAGATAGGAAGTCGGGCTGCAAAAAGCAAAGCATGCCAAATCCACACAGCAGTCTTTTTGCGGTCAAATGTAAGGGCAGCGAAAAATTTGTGCGTTTGTGTGTGCGCTCCGATGTTAGACGCAGATGCTAATCCCAGTGGTGTGGACAGATTGCGAGTGTTTTAAGAAGATTACAGATTACAGACTGCAGAGGCAGATTAGCTGGCAGCTCGATCTGCACCTCTGGATGGACTTTCTCTGCTCTCACACAGCCCCTGATGTATATATATGTGTGTGTGTGTGTGTGTGTGTGTGTGTGTGTGTGTGTGTGTGTGTGTGTGTGTGTGTAATGATAGTTATGTGCACATGCTGTGTCTTTAAGTCTATGTGTTTGTGTGATGGATGCTGATTTGTAGAGTATCACCAACACACGTTCTGTCCCTAACAGTGAATAAAGGCCAGGAAATAGGGTACATACTGTACGTATATACACACATACTGCTAGTGGGCTGTAAAGATATTCTCGATGCCAATTATATCCAAGAGAATGTCACACACACAAACGCACACACACAGACACAGGATGTGGATCAATGGGAAGGGCAGCCAGCCAAGAGCCAGTCAATCCCCCCCCCCCTTTTTTCTTTTCTCTGTAATGGTAGAACCCACTACTGAAAAAAATACAGATATTTAACATGTTACAACCTGTTTAAAAAGCCTCAGCATAGAAGGTATAATTTTCACTGGCATGTCTTCTTTCTGTTCTTTTTTTACTGTTGTCAATGCTTAAGAACTCTATCTTTGACACTGTAGATGTACATTTAAGAAGCAAAGAGCACTTTGTAGCATCTGTAGCTCAAACGGAGAAGAAGATAACACTGGTTAAATCTTAATTTACAGAGGGGAGGGGAGAAAAGGTAGAATACAAAAGGCCCGACGAGGAGGAAAGGTGCACAGTTGGTGTATGATTTTGGAAGTTACGAAGACAAAGACTGCATGTTTTAGTACTGGACATGAGAGACATTCCTGCTGATGGGGAGGACAGGATTGTAAAGCTGTGTGTAAAAGTGCACACTGCTGTCAAACAATTGGACTTATCACCTCATGGGGTGGTTTTCACCGATACAAAGTAGGGCGGCAAGATATATCGACTCAATATCGTTATCGCAATATATCGAAAGTGTCGCGATAGGGCTGGGCAATATGGAGAAAATCAGATATCACGATATTCTTGGCCAAATACCTCGATATCAATATTGCGGCGATATTCTAGGGTTGACAATTGGCGCTTTAACAAAATATCTTCACACTTAGATTTTTGATAAATAATCATCAGTAATGTGGACATAATGTCTAAGTGGTTAAAAGCAAATAATAGAACAGCTAGAACAGTCTGGTAAATTCAGAAAAGTACATCACTTTACTGTAATGCAGCTTTTAAAACCAGGAAGACACCACTTATATCACAATATTACGATATAAAAAAATCTAAGACAATATCTAGTCTCATTTCACGATATCAATATATTGCCCAGCCCTATGTCGCGATAAGTATGCAATCTTTTGTTTATTTTGTGGAGCGCTGTGTGGCTTAGTTGTATTTGATTTAGAGCCCGCTTGAAACGCTGTAATGATCATCATTTCATTGGCCATTCACGTTACCGCGCCACTTGCACATGTTAGTGCACATCAGCGCATGGGTCCACCACGTGACAAACCCTATGGAGCGTAACACATGACATGTCTGCATATTTCGAGAGTGACAGTGTAAGTGAAGAAATAGATAGAGACAACAAAACCGAACGAATCAGAGAAGCGAAAGAAAAGTTGTGTCCTGTTGTCTTTATTTATTTTATATATTTTATTTTAAAAATATCAATATCGCAATATTCATAATCGATATCGCAATATCACATTTTGTCAATATCGTGCAACCGTAATACAAAGATATTGTAGCTGACCTAAAAAGTGCCATCAACATCTAAATGGACCTAAAAGTGAACCAAAGAAATGGACCAAAGGAAAAGGAATCTGACTGTGGAGGTGTGTTGTCGTCGTCGTCAAGTTAGATATAAAGTGAGGACAAAAAGACATTTCCATTGGGCTTCCAGGTCAAACAGGAAAGGACAAATAATAAAGCTGGTGAACTTGGTGAATGTTCGTTATCTTTATGGACAAGTTTATTTCCACAGCAGCTGCCTGCTCATTGTTTTCAGCACAGCTGATTGAAAGAAAAGCCACTGAGACGCAGCCTGCATGGACTCAAGGAGGTAACTTGAATAGGCCCTCAATTTTTGGTGGAAGTTGAATTGTATCCATGGCAACAAGTGTCGCTGGGGTGCAACAGCAAAGTAGGCAGCAATGTGAACGATAAGACCGCAATACAACTCTACGGTGTAAACAGGTTATGGGCAGAATTCCACCAATACATGACATTTAACCTTTTGATTGTCACAGCGCTTCAAGCCAGTCATTTGATACATTCTTCCTGGCTGATAAAACGTTCACGTCAACGTGCTCGATGGCCGCCCTTCCTTTTAAAGTGCTAAACTTCACAAAGAACACAGTAATTCTTTGCAGGTGGTGATTCATTTTGTACAGCTTCATGCGGATGTTTACATGGTGTCAGATGAGTTTGTGTGCAGCGTGAAACTCTTCAGAGTAAAAAAGCAGGCTTTCCAGATATCAGAGGTACACCATGTCTCCAACTCAAATACAAATTCAGAGTTACAAGCTTACTTTTGCAAAAGCTGGTCCAAGCTTTAGGAACCAGAATACTAAGCTCCAGGTTCCAATGATTTCCTGACGTCAACACTACACAACACGAAAGAGCTGTTTTCGGTTTGAGATTTAGTCCAACGTTCATTCAAACAGCATTGTTGACCGTTAAACAGCACAGACAACGAGACCTACTGTACTGCACTGGAAAACATAAATTACAAGAGGCGTGCTTGGGTTGTGGAAAGTAACAGAGGGTGAGGCAGAGACTGTAGACGGAGCAGATGGAGATGGGAATTGAAAGAGGGAGAAAGAGAAGCCCTCAACAGGGTTTTCTTTGAGTTAACTACACAATACTCTGTGGGTTACTATGATGCCCTGAAGTCGCCTGCTGGGCCCATGCAGGCAGAAGTAAGAGGTCTGTTTGGCAGTAGTGGAAAAAGTATTCAAATCCTTAACAAGTACCACTACTATTTAATTAATTAAAAATAAAATGTCCAGCATTCAAATCTCTATTTTTACTGCTAAAAGTAAGCAACAGTAAAATGTATTTACAGTAATTATCAAAAGTACTCCTTATAAAGGGTGGTCCCCTGTATGTACTGTATTAGAAATAGTTGGAAGTGGCCTTATGGGTAAATTTTTGGATGTAGTAGTTTAATAGTAGAAGTTTATGATTTCAATGTTAGACATGCACATTCTAAATCTGCTGAGTAACTAATAACCATCAGAGAAATATGGTGGGGTAATAAGTGCAGTGTTTTCCATCATGCAGAACAATTTATAGTTTCACAAATTAGAAATACTCAAGGTAATGGACCTCAACATCAGAGCTGGTGTTGAGTAAAGGTACACGTGCAGGTGTTAGGGCTGCATGCTTGTGAGTGGCATGCCGATCTGACATCTGTGACAAAACCTTATACATTCAATAAAGTGCTATTTTGAACATGTAGAGACAGGAAACGACCAATTCACATGCAGCTACTAATACACCTGAGAGAGAGAGAGAGAGAGAGAGAGAGAGAGAGGGGGGGTTTGCAGAGCACACCAGCTTCATGATTAATGCGGCTTTTAGCTGCAGCGGAGTCTGGGCCCCCTGAGCAAACTGACCGGGTCGCCCATTCAACTCCTTCCCTTCCCCCCTCTCTCTCTCTCTCTCTCTCTCTCCACACCAACCTCAACCCAGTGACTGAGAACCAGTTAAAGACACCATTCACTACATTTCTACGCCAACACTTCGACATCCGTGTAACCAATCCACTGTACCGCGCGTTTCACTCCATTTCACTTCACTCACCTTAGGAGCCAATCCTCCAAAGTGGGCAACCCCCCCCCACACACACACACACACACACATCAGTAACATTCATTTAACCAATGCGGGGGAAGAAAGCCTCCCTCTCCAAAGGAGCATTAAATAAAGTAGCCTGAATAAAATGTGTGTGACCATACACTTAAAAAAAGTAGGTTCACAAAAACCCACTACTGAATAGGCCTAGGACTCATTTCAGTTGAAGGAGCCTATAATAAGGTTACTATAATGTCACCATCGAGTACTAAAGACAGACATACCCTCTAAGATAATGTTCGCTGGGGGCAGAGGAGCAGGCTATACACCAAACACTGGGAATTAAGCACATTAAGTGCACGTTATAACCGCAAAGATATTTCTGAGGGTAAATGAATACAAACTTGCGACGGCCTTATTATCACTTTATAGAAATCACGGTGAATATATTGATCTCCGATAGAAGGGCGAACACAACTACACACTCCGGGGAGACAGATGCCAAATGCAGCAAATCACTGTCTTTCCTCCCGCCTAACACCACAGACACACACGCACTGCCCCTGACCACTATGTTACAGTGAGGGGGGTCACTCCGACCCCCCCCCACACACACACCCCCCACACACACACAACCGCCCAAAACACACACACACACGCGCGCGCGCGCGCACAAACTAAAATCCTGATGGACCAGCAGCAGCAGAAATAGATAATTCATTGCAGTGATAGGAGCAGAGCGCACTGACTCCACAGGCTCTTCTTTAGCTCCAAAACCACTAACTATCACACACCGATCTAAAAGTAGCCTACACACTTTGGATAGCCCCTGTGCGCGCGGGACCGGGCCGAGATGGGCCACTTTGTGCTGCATCCGTTCAGGCTGCTTGCGTTGGCGCACTTACCTTTGCACTACAGCGAAAATGAGCACAGTTAGTTCCCATTTTGTGAAAAGGCTTTAGAATCCATTCATTCCCCGCGTATCTCCTCCGGTTTTATTCAGACATCCACAGTGTGTTTCAGCAGGGAGATTAATCCAGTTTTCCATCCCGGGGAGAGCGCTTGAAAGCCTCGTTACATCTTTTTCCACAATCCCCACAAAACTGTGCCAGGCTTCTTTCAGCGCGTTTTTTTTTTTAATTCTTCTTCTCCCTCCTCGCTCCTCTAGCCCCCTCTTCTTTCCTCTCGCTCTCTCTCTCCCTCTCTGAGGTTGCCTGGTTACCTCTTTCTGTAGGCTGGTTCAGACCGCCGGCCGGCAGCCAATCACAAGGCCGGGTTCAGCTTAACCCCTCCGCTGCGGAACTGTCCTGATTTACAGCTTTCAAGGAGTGGGAGTGGAGGAGGGTGAGGGGGGAAGAAAAAAGCACTGGCGGTGGAGGATTTAGAAAATGTACAGTATATATATATTAACAAAATTATAATGGCCAGGAAAACATGAAAGGAGAAAGAAATGAGGAGAGGCTGATGGGGGAATTTGGGTTTGAATTTAAAAGTTGTGGAAGAAACGTTGGGTCTGAAAGTGCGGATGCTGCTGTTAAATGATGACTGTACTGTCAAGAGTTTACAGTCATCACAAGCTCACTTTTTTTCTACACAATGCTGAGAGAGAAGCGCTCATTGAGTCATGAACACAAGCAGTGGTCATGCTGCAGCCTTCACTTCACTCAGCACAGACTATTGATTGGTTAACCACCCGCACTTAAGTCATGCAGCCCTGAATTGTCTGTGTGTGAGTCAAGGACTTGGCAAACTCGCTTATCTGAGAGTGGGAGCACACTTTCTTACTCTAAAAACAATGTTTAAAAAAAAAAAAAAGACAATTTAGGCCTAAAGACACAATATATTTTTACGGTTATTTATTTAAGTAAGACTGACAAAAGAAAACCTGGATATAAGAGGATGAAGCAACAATACTGACTTCACTTAAGTATAGCATTTTGCCATTTCATGCCTTTCCTCTGTTCTTCCTTAAGCCTTAAACGTGTGCAGCTTGCCTCCTTTAATCCACACCTCCTTTCACTTTTCTGCCCCTGCACCTCCTCCTCTCCCTTTCTCCTCCACTTCCGCGCCTCAGATCCTCCTCCTCCTCAGATGTGGTGTGTTGCTGTCAGGGGTTTAGGAGCCTCAGCGTGGACACAATTCCTCTGATCTCTGCAAAGACTGGAAGACCCCCGCAGTCCAACTAAGCCTCTTCTTCCACATTCAAGCGTGGGGTGTAGGTTTGGTTTCAAAGTTGGTAAAAACCACCGTGGGGCGGTAGGAGCCAGGTAAATCTGAAGTGTTGTCCAGCAAATCGGGCTCATCTTAACGCACGGCACTGGCCAACCTAATGCGTTGAAAGGCACATTCCTGGGACATTACTTTGTAACATGGGTGGGTAATTCTATTATCTGTGTAATCCTTGTGAAATGATTGCCACTATGATAACTTTCCAGAGTGGTTAAATCCTCATAGAACTGCACACAGCTGAGCAGTGTGTCTGATAAACATCAAACTAATACTCAAACTGGTTTTTGTGGCTTATGTTTCATCGTGTCACAACGTGATATCAAGACTTTGCGTAAACATGTGGCGTGCTATCTGTACGCATTTTGAGCAATCGGCGTGTATGTTTACGCCGAAGAACGGGACGTTGCATTTGGAGCTATCCGTGTGTATAGCTATTCTACGCCAGAATTTGGAGCTATCCGCGTGTATAGCTACGCCAGAACGGGACGTTGCATTTGGAGCTATCCACGTGTACAGCGGACGGGTTGGGTTTAGTAAAAGAAGAAAGTGACGGTTGGGTTTAGGAAACGTGACACACGGGACACAATCCCCGGTCTCCTGGGTGAAAAGTCCTGTGTTTTACCCATCCTCCCTACGCGGATTTTCGGCCTTTCATCCTACTCGCTACGGTGTAAATTCACACGCAATCGCAAGGTAATGTGAGTCAATGGAGGCCAAACGGCATTGATAAACACGCTACAAAGCGATTATGAGACTTGATAACTCGCCAAAATGGCATACGAATTGGCATGTCATACATACGCCACTTCATGAGATCAGTCTGCATGTCACCTGTACCTCAAGCAACACGCCCCCGCCAACACAACCCCTGGTCATTTTTTCTTTTTAACATAGTGCTGTTTCGGTCTTAACACCTGGTTACTATGAATTAGAGCGGTCAATCTTCCTCTATAATACCATGCAGATTGTCAAGTTACTGAGAATACAGCTATTAGAAGGTAATATATAAAGCCACAGGGCAGCTAACATTACCTTTAGCTAGCTGTCTCCATGAAGTCCCTAAGCTCCTATAACTCGCGACGCAGTTAGGAAACAAGAACGAGCTAACTAATGATAACATAAGCATTTGGGCTCGGTGGATGTCGATTTTAAAGTCATGTTAAAACTATTTCCTGTCCTTCTGATTTCCAGCCGCAGCCTGTCACTCCCCCTATACTAACGTTACGTGCTCCGTGATGTTAAGACCTCACAATGCCTTGTGTTTCTCACTCCCGCTAACGTATTGTTCATCAGACATGACATGAAAAAAGCATTTCGTTTTCACATGCGGCTAAGCCAAGGTGAGAAGAGTGAGATTAGTTAACGTTAGCCATCATATTTATTAAAAAAAAACAAAAACAAAACCACATTCAAATAGTATTGATTTTTTAACTATTCGAATTATATTCGACTTTTGGAATTCGTTCCAACAGCCCTACTATGAATCTATTAGTTTGTCTCCATCATTGTTGGCTAGATTTGCTGGTTAAACAGCTGCATATATAATATAGTCTATATCCGTGACGTTCCACTTCCGGGATTGCTATCATTCTGCTGGAAATTCTGCTGGATGTCACTCTTTTCGGATGTCCGTTTTTGGATGTCCGTTACCTTCCACTTTCTTTGTGTTGGCGTTCTAAAGCCCGGTGGATTAATGAGGACTATGATTAACTGCTCCTCAGATCTCTGCAGGGTAAATCCAGACAGCTAGCTAGACTATCTGTCCAATCTGAGTTTTCTGTTGCACGACTAAAACAACTTTTGAAGTACACGTTCCACCAAAACAAGTTCCTTCCCGAGGCTAGTTTGCAGAGGCACCGTGGCTCCGTCCAACGCTTAGCACCGCCCGAAACGATTGTGATTGGTTTAAAGAAATGCCAATAAACCAGAGCACGTTTTTCTCCCATCCCAGATTGCTGTGTGGACTAGCCAGACCCTCCTCCACAGCGCTGTGGAGGAAGGTGCAAGACTACAAATGAATGTTTATGTTAAAATTAATAAATGTAAATGTTGGTAGGGACATTTAAAGTGCTCATATTATGCTTTTTGGCTTTTCCCATTTCCTTAATTGTGTTATATATCTTTTTTGTGCACGTTATAGGTTTACAAAGTGAAAAAGCCCAAAGTCCCCCCCAAAGGGACTTACCATCTCCAACAGAAAACACTGTTCACAAACTGCTCCAAACAGCTCTGTTGTAGTCCAGCCTTTACTAGTTGTCACTTTGTAACACATGTTATAATGCTCACCTAGCTGATAGCGTGGCACGCCCTCATACTCTGTTTCTGACTGGCTAGTAGTCCTTACCTAGCTACTGCGCATGTGTGACTCCCAACAAAGATGGAAAAGAAGTGAGATGTCTCACTCTGTAGCTAAAACAGAGAGCTCAACACACAGGGTGAAAAGAGGAGCTGCAGCAATGTGCAGTACAACAAATATATGGTGTTTTCTGAAAATTAAACCACATAAACCTATTCTGGCACAACCTCTAAATACAATTATGAACCTGAAAATGACCATAATGAGCACTTTAAGCTTTCCTGAATGTTGGTAAGGACGTATCCATATCATCCCTATTATATGTAAATCTACTCCTACTGAAACCTGATTTAAATCCTAATTTCTCCATCTCAGAAATCTCACATTGGTCCATACACTTCTCTCCCCTCCTTTCTTTCTCAACCACACTACCTCATCACTCTGCCTTCCTCACTGCTCTGTCCTCTCGTCATCTTTCCCTTCCCTGCTCTGTTTTCCTACCTAGGTATAGCTGTAGTTTACCTTCTCTATCGTTGAAGAGCACTCCTGTCTATCTAACCCACACTTTAGTATCTCTGCCCTTTTTGCCATATCTCCATCCCTCAGTATCTGCCTACCTCACTCCCCTTCGTCCTCTCTCACAGTCTCCCTCTGTCTGAGCTTGGCTGAACAGATAACCCCTGGATGCTCATCTGTGCAAGCCGGCAGCTAGCTTCCTCTCTTTCCTCTCAGTCCTCTGTCCCCCCCCCCCCCCCCCCACATACACACACACACTCCCACACCCGCACACACGACTCAATCAAAATTGTAATTGCATAAACACACACACCCTTTCTATAGACAGACTCTTTAGGGTAATCTATGGGAATGTCCAGATGGATATATCTGAGAATGTAAAGGTCAGCTCCCGCTTACTGTTCACACCAAACATTGTTTTACAGGATTAAGATTCCTCCAAAACACACATATGCAGAGAGAGAGAGTGAGAGAGAATGCAAATAGAGGCACAGACAGCGCAAATGCGTATTATCAGCAAAACGGGTCAAACTCGTTAAAAGGCAACAAAGGCAGCTCTCTAATTGCCTGAGCACAGCTTGGCACTGCTGAGCTACAGTGGTGGCAGTGCAGTACGGCGGGATGGTCTCTGACAGTCAGTTCATCATAAGGATAAAGGAATCTCTGGATAGAAATGATGCCAACTCAGAGCTCAAACCGGTGGCTCAACAGAGCAGACAGTGAGACAGGAAGAGATCTGGAGCACATGGTCATAGTTCAAACTTTTCAAAAGGTGTAGCAACAAACAGCAGGTCTTCGTCAGAGTAAGAACAGGCAGTGGCAGTAAAACCATTTAAAATTGACAGGTTCTGGCCATATTAGCCAAAGCCATAGTGTATAATATTAGTTTGCATTTTTAGAGCTCCTTTCAGCAGACCCAAGGACGCTCTTACACATATGGAGGCAGACAAAAACAAATAACACAAAACAGGAATAAGTAATTAGTAAGTAGACTTTGGTCCGTGTGTTTCAGTCGTGTTAAATATGTAAATCCAGTAGCATTAAATATTTCAATACCACAACATATCAGGGTGGAGGCCCATCCATGTTTTGCATAGGCCTACATAATGCAACATAATGGTGTTCCATCACATTTAGTATTCTAGGTTCTTAGTGAAATAGCAACCCTTGCGTTAAGAGCTAATAACTTTATACATTAAAGACAACCATATGGACTAAATAAAAATATTAATTTATCTTATTTTCAATTATGTTTTCCACTGTATGATGTATATGAATACATTCTGTGTATGGTATTGGCTGAATGAATAAGCCGGCATGTCCATCGCCGTTAGCTGGGTGCATACAATTTTCTTCACTGGCGAAATGATGGTTGCTACACAGTATCAAAAGCTTAAACTATAACCGTGTGCTCTAGATTTCATCGCTCCGTACTATATTCAAACATGGCATACTGGGTGACATTACATTTTAATCAAATGTTAGCAGACGCCTGTACATGACACAGTCTCCTCTGAAGAGGCGTCAATACGTCTGGAGGTGAATTTGTTAAGACACATCTAGACTGGAATGAGATTAGCTTTGACCCAAATGCACACAAACGTACAGAGTGACGTGTCTCGCCCACTATCTCCCATACTGCTTATTTAGCTATACGAACACCAGCGTATTGACTATGGATGTGTTGCAAAGAGTGAATGAAAGAGGGAGAGAAAAAGAGAGAGAGAGAGAGAGAGAGAGAGAGAGAGAGGGTAGAGGCAGATGGAACAGAGCTATAACAACAGACCCCCCTCCAAAGATGAAATATCCCAGCATATGCGTAGATATCAAAGCATGCCACTCTTCAATAACTGATGTATCAGGATATCAAGCTCCTGGCGGATGTGAAGAGAGCGAGTGGAGATGAGGAGAGATGGTTTATGAGAGAGAAAATATATTGAATCTGAGAAGTCTGTACTGTATTCGCAGACATATGCAGTGGAGTTCTGAATATGACAGGCCATTCTTTTGTATTCTGAAATTTAAATAAAGTGAAAACGAGACAGAAACAGAAAGGGAGGCACTCCTGAGCATAAGAAGAGTGTGTGTGTGTGTGTGTGTGTGTGTGTGTGTGTTGGGGGTTAGATATAAAGGGGTGCTCTGTTGAGATGTCACACACGTTTGTTTTCATAAGGATGTCTAACTTTGAGGGCTTTTGCCTCTGGGAGGATCCATCATATTTCATCATGTTTCATTAACACTTTTCATGCATACGCAGACATGGGAACATGCACACACCCACACACCACAGTTTCCCCTTAGAACAGAGGGGAAGTAAAGGTTATCTAATCCCACCTCTGTGTGAGCGTCGCTGTGAGCCCGGCTGCCAGTCTGAACTCATTGTACTCATCAGCCTCGACTCCCTACACCAACTGTATCACACATGTCTAGAGCTGGGTACCAAATTCAATACCGTTTAGGCACCGACCCAATTGCCTCTTTCAATCCCTTAAGAGTAAGTCTCATCAGCGTCAGTGAGCCAATAAGCATGCAGCATGCTTTTACCAAGATCTAATGATGCTGCTGATTGGCTGTCTAACCTTACACGTCGTAGAGACACGCAGAAAAAAAACCTCTACATTAGGCACAGATGAGGGGCTCACGTAGCAGAAGCTGAAAAATACATAAAAAGATTTGTATGTGAAATGTTGTAATTCATTTTTGTTTTATAAAATTGGTATCAATCAAATCATAAGGAAACGAGTTCCATTTAGGAACCGGCATCAAAGTCCCGGTATTGGTAACGGTACTGGTATCAAAATGTTTCTAACGATACCCAGTTCTACACACGTCACCACCACACTGTTTATTCCAGTAAGTCTTTTATAGAAGACTTTTGTGTGGTTGGGTTAGCTCAGTTGGCAGAGCAGGCACACATTTTTACTCCTCGACGACGCAGTGGCTGTGGGTTCAACCCGCGGCCCTTTGCTGCATGTCATTCCCCCCTCTCTCTCCCCTTTCATGTCTTCATCTGTCCTGTGGAAATAAAGGCCTAAAAATGCCCTCAAAAAATTATCTGTGATAGTTCAATAGCAGTGTTGTAATGTACAATAACGTAACGTAGTACAAATACTTTGTTACTATACTTAAAGGACAAATCCGGCCCAAAATGAACCTAGGGGTTAATAACCCATGTGTCCGAGTTCCACCGCTCTCTGGGATTTGTTTTTGTAGCGTTATGAGGTAATTAGCGGTTTCCGATACAACTGGTCACATTCGATTAGCATGAAAACAAATCCCAGAGGTGGCCGGGTTGGCTCAGTGGGTAGAGCAGGTGCACACATACATGGAGGTTTTGTCCTCGACGCAGAGGTCCAGGGTTCGAGTCCAACCTGTGGCGATTTCCTGCATTCGTCTTCCCCCTCTCTCTCCCCTTTCTCACCTAGCTGTCCTATCAAATGAAGACAGAAAAGCCCCAAAAAATAATCTTAAAAAAAAAAAAAAATCCCAGAGAATGGTCGAACTCGGCATATTGACATATGTGTTATTAACCCGTAGGTTCTTTTTGAACCGGATTTGTCCTTTAAGTAGTATACATTTCCTAAATAAAATGTATACTTTTACTCCACTACATTTCCCCTCAGCGTCTTCGTTACTCCATAATAACATCACAAAACATTTGTTAGACTGCAAAAAAAGCTGTTTGGCGAATCATTGTTCCTAGATTGCAAGTTAATACACGCGCCATGCCAGTTGGTGACGTACCTCTTTGTTGCCAAGCTCCAAAACTAAAGAAGACGAGGAGGAAGCATAATAATGGATAGAGTCATGGAAACACCTGCTGCAAGCTCTGCCGCCAAGGTAACAGACGCTGACCACCCCGGCGACAGTGGGGAAGATAAGGTTACACCCATAGGTGGCGGTATTTGCAAGATGTTTTTTTTGTACATTGGAGTAAAAGATTCTTCCTCACAAAAAAAAATGAAAATTCGTTTTTTCCCTTTGTTGATGTCACACTTTGAATTAGATGTTTAAGAAAGAGTGGAAACCCTGAATAATATGCTTTACTATCAGGAAGCCACAATAAAGTTCAAGTTTTTTTTTTTTTTTTTTACTTTTTACGTTTCTAATACGTTTAAAGGGGAACTATGCAGTTTTTTTAGCTTAATTTACCTAAACTGAACAGCTTTGGAGTCATTGGAATGGTTATATGACTTTGTTCAAGTTGAATGGTGGCCGTCTCGCTTCCCCCTAGCGCCTGTGAGCGGAAAAAACACCCTTGTAACTTTGGGCCGGTGCGCCGCTGGCCTCAGCGTCAGGAAGTATGGCGTGATATCAGGTCTCGCCATGTAACAAACTGCTTTAAGGCACTGCACAACACATCCAGGAACCGGCTAGCTATAAGAACAAGGTAGCGATCGAGTTTATCGTCATGGCTGAGCCGGCAAAAAAGAAGCAGAAAGCTAGGAAAGCATTGTCGGAGGAACAGAGAGAGAAGAAACGGCAGACTGACCGATTGAGGACTCAGTAAACATAGGAGCTGCCAAATATCTATTCTGAAGCTGTAGGGGGAGCTCTATAGAGAAACCTGTAGGGGGAGCTCTATAGAGAAACCTGTAGGGGGAGCTCTATAGAGAAACCTGTAGGGGGGAGCTCTATAGAGAAACCTGTAGGGGGGAGCTCTATAGAGAAACCTGTAGGGGGGCTCTATAGAGAAACCTGTAGGGTGGCTCTATAGAGAAACCTGTAGTGGGAGCTCTATAGAGAAACCTGTAGGGGGGAGCTCTATAGAGAAACCTGTAGGGTGGCTCTATAGAGAAACCTGTAGGGGGAGCTCTATAGAGAAACCTGTAGGTGGAGCTCTATAGAGAAACCTGTAGTGGGAGCTCTATAGAGAAACCTGTAGGGGGGCTCTATAGAGAAACCTGTAGTGGGAGCTCTATAGAGAAACCTGTAGGGGAGCTCTATAGAGAAACCTGTAGGGGGAGATCTATAGAGAAACCTGTAGGAGGAGCTCTATAGAGAAACCTGTAGGGGGGCTCTATAGAGAAACCTGTAGGGGGAGCTCTACAGAGAAACCTGTAGTTGGAGCTCTACAGAGAAACCTGTAGGGGGGAGCTCTACAGAGAAACCTGTAGGGGGGCTCTATAGAGAAACCTGTAGGGGGGAGCTCTATAGAGAAACCTGTAGGGGGAGCTCTATAGAGAAACCTGTAGGTGGAGCTCTATAGAGAAACCTGTGGGGGAGCTCTATAGAGAAACCTGTAGGGGAGCTCTAGAGAAACCTGTAGGGGGAGCTCTATAGAGAAACCTGTAGGGGGGCTCTATAGAGAAACCTGTAGGGGAGCTCTATAGAGAAACCTGTAGGGGAGCTCTATAGAGAAACCTGTAGGTGGAGCTCTATAGAGAAACCCGTAGGGGGGAGCTCTATAGAGAAACCCGTAGGGGGAGCTCTATAGAGAAACCCGTAGGGGGAGCTCTATAGAGAAACCTGTAGGGTGGCTCTATAGAGAAACCTGTAGGGGGGCTCTATGGAGAAACCTGTAGGGGGGGCTCTATATAGAAACCTGTAGGTGGAGCTCTATAGAGAAACCTGTAGGGGGGAGCTCTATAGAGAAACCTGTAGGGGGGCTCTATAGAGAAACCTGTAGGTGGAGCTCTATAGAGAAACCTGTAGGGTGGCTCTATAGAGAAACCTGTAGGGGGGCTCTATGGAGAAACCTGTGGGGGGGGGCTCTATATAGAAACCTGTAGGGGGGGCTCTATAGAGAAACCTGTTGGGGAGCTCTATAGAGAAACCTGTAGGTGGAGCTCTATAGAGAAACTTGTAGGGGAGCTCTATAGAGAAACCTGTAGGGGGAGCTCTATAGAGAAACCTGTAGGTGGAGCTCTATAGAGAAACCTGTAGGGGGGAGCTCTATAGAGAAACCTGTAGGGGTGCTCTATAGAGAAACCTGTAGGGGTGAGCTCTATAGAGAAACCTGGAGCTCTATAGAGAAACCTGTAGGGGGAGCTCTATAGAGAAACCTGTAGGTGGAGCTCTATAGAGAAACCTGTAGGGGGGAGCTCTATAGAGAAACCTGTAGGGGGGCTCTATAGAGAAACCTGTAGGTGGAGCTCTATAGAGAAACCTGTAGGGGGGCTCTATGGAGAAACCTGTAGGGGGGGCTCTATATAGAAACCTGTAGGGGGAGCTCTATAGAGAAACCTGTAGGGGAGCTCTATAGAGAAACCTGTAGGTGGAGCTCTATAGAGAAACCTGTAGGGGAGCTCTAGAGAAATCTGTAGGGGGAGCTCTATAGAGAAACCTGTAGGGGGAGCTCTATAGAGAAACCTGTAGGTGGAGCTCTATAGAGAAACCTGTAGGGGGGAGCTCTATAGAGAAACCTGTAGGGGTGCTCTATAGAGAAACCTGTAGGGGTGAGCTCTATAGAGAAACCTGGAGCTCTATAGAGAAACCTGTAGGGGGAGCTCTATAGAGAAACCTGTAGGGGAGCTCTATGGAGAAACCTGTAGGGGGCTCTATGGAGAAACCTGTAGGGGGGCTCTATAGAGAAACCTGTAGGGGGGCTTTATAGAGAAACCTGTAGGGGGAGCTCTATAGAGAAACCTGTAGGGGGAGCTCTATAGAGAAACCTGTAGAGGGAGCTCTATAGAGAAACCTGTAGAGAAACCTGTAGGGGGAGCTCTATAGAGAAACCTGTAGGGGGAGCTCTATAGAGAAACCTGTAGGGGGGGCTCTATAGAGAAACCTGTAGGTGGAGCTCTATAGAGAAACCTGTAGGGGGGGGCTCTATAGAGAAACCTGTAGGGGGAGCTCTATAGAGAAACCTGTAGGGGGGGTGGCTCTATAGAGAAACCTGTAGGTGGAGCTCTATAAAGAAACCTGTAGGGGGGGCTCTATAGAGAAACCTGTAGGGGGAGCTCTATAGAGAAACCTGTAGGGGGGGCTCTATAGTACTCTATAGTACTTTATAAAAGACTGTTTCAATTCAATTCAATTTTATTTATAGTATCAAATCATAACAAGAGCTATCTCGAGACACTTTACAGATAGACTAGGTCTAGACCACACTCTATAATTTACAAAGACCCAACAATTCCAGTAATTCCCCCAAGAATCAATGGTAATGTGATGTATTGATCCCAATTCAGTGGATCTTGCATGTTGTAAAAACAGCAAGTTCTGGTGTGGCACAAATGGGTTTGACAAAGAAAGACAATTGTTTGTTAGTTTACAAAAAAAAAGACAAAACAATTATATAAATAATACACTAATCCAAAATTATTCTAAAAAGGGTTTTGTGAATGTGTACATGTTTCATAATAGGAACATAATTTGTGTCTGAGCAGTAATTAAAGGAGGTTATTAGCAGAGAGAAATGAACAGGGTCTTACTGGAGGTGACAGGAGGCAGCGGTGATAACATTAGCAGCCGCATTAGCAACTGTTGATTTGTTTTTCCAAGAAAGAAATTGTCAATGAAACGCCAATTTTCCTGTGAGAATTGTGTAGCTTTGCTTAATTTCTCTATTTATTTATTAATTCGTACTTGTGCAGTAACTGGTGCAGTTACAGGAGGAAGACAAGCTAGTAGTGAGGTGGAATAATCTTCATTAAAAACTGAAGGTAGTAGTAAAAACTTAAGAATCCAACATGTAATGTCACACAAAGGAGATGTGTCCGTCTAAGTAAGTACAGAGCCGGATTAACCATTAAGGCAACTGGTCACTTGCCCAGGGGCACAAGACTTCTAAGGGGCCCTGGGCTCCGTCAACTATTATGTTAGATCACATTATAAACGCAGTCCTCACTTTCCTAATTATATGCCGATTTTTGCAACCCGTTCCATCAAAATATTATGTTAAATTACGTCAAAAACAGTGTCTGTAGCTTCCTGCATAGCGAGAAGAGAATGAGCAGTCACAGACAGTGGTAAAGTTGGTTTTATATTGGAAGGTCAAGCTGAATAATAGATTTTTTGAATGTGTGAAATATCCAACGTCCAATATAAAACCAACTTTACCACGGTCTGTCACAGCTTGGAACCTATGAAAGTGAAGTCAGTTTGCCCAGGGGAAGTTTAAACACACATTTAATTTAAAATTTAATTTAAAATTTAATTTAATTTTAATTTAATGAATGTAATGTATGGTAAAGGCAAATCAGCATCAACAACAATGCGTCTATTACGTTAGCCAAAAGTCAAATCGCTCCCTCGTGATTTATAGAGCTCTCAGCCCTTTGATTAGTTTTGATATTAGTAAAAACAAGAACAGCATAATACAAAATATTACAAACTGGCATGTTTGAATTCATAACGTTTACAGAGTGTCGCTGTTTTGGTGGCGTTACATTACAACACACTACACAGTGCTTGCTGAGACCGATCATTTGTATTCAAATTCTGAGTAGTGCACAGGAGGAAGAGAAGGAGGGAAATGAAGCAGAAGGCAGTAAACTGGAGAGACCCTTGGGAGACCCCTGGGGGGCCCTTGAGTCTTGTTGCCCAGGGCACATGGAATTGTTAATCTGGCCCTGAGTGACTAAGTCATAAAATGATCAAAAATCAACATGTCCAATGATATATTTTGTTATTTGTAGGGCCCTCTGGCCAAACAGTTTCCATTACTGCACCCTATCATCTCAGAGATGTGAAAAAGACATGGTGCGACATAATGTAACACCAAATTCGAGTGCTTCTCAAACATTAGCATTTCTTCTAATGTCTACATGCTTTTAAAGCATCCGTCCAAACTGCGGGTTAAAGACCAACCCTCATGCTCCCGGAGACAAATCCTTACTGCAGATAGCCAGTACATGCACACTTACCTATAGAGGAATGCATCAAGTGTATACAAAGCAAATACAAAAATGATACATCAGTGTGAATTGAAGGACTGACAAGAGGATCTGCTGTACACTCTATTCCTCCTGACTACTCTCTGCTCCACTGGGCTGAAGAGTTATGATACTGACCCTGATCAACCTCTGGTAAACTCTGTGAATCACTCAACAAGAGGGTTAAGGGGAGCAAAAGTGTGTGTGTGTGTGTGTGTGTGTGTCTGTGTTGGGTGTGAGGAGGGGGGGGGGTGTAATGAAAGGAGAAAGGGGAAAAGAGGGCAGAGAAGGTGGAACACGTCAAGCTGACACAGTTTCTGTGTATTCTCAATATTGTAAATAATGCAAGATGGGGCCGTTTCTCATGGATGTTGTTTCACAGTAGTACTCCGGCTCGCTTTCTCTCCCTCTGCGTGCGCCAACCTGCATGTCTGGGTATGTGCAGGTGTACGAGTGCTCGCATGTATTTAATGTGATAAACTCCCCTTTCAGTTGAGGTCACAGAAAAACAAGCAGGCCAAATGGGTCAATGCTAATGGTTTTTTGATTGCTGGAGTTAATTAAAGCTTAAAAAAACATTGGTATTGACCTAAGCGCACACTCTCTCGTGCTGCTTTTTTTGGCAATGATTCATGAAAAAAGTCAAGTGACTTTATGTTTATATATATATATATATATATATATATATATATATATATTTAAACTTTTACATTAAAAAAAATACCTAATTTCATTGCTTTCACAACAGCTACCAACTGAAAAGCCCAAAGCTTCATAAAATCACCCCGATTACTGTCACAGTGGTGCTTCGGGATGTGTCTTTTGGTGACTCTGCCAAGATACTCTTGACTCTTGTTTATCACATTTTAATGTTTACAAATCTAGAATGAGCAATATCACAGGGATAAGAGATGCTGTTGGACACAGTGGGAACTCCCGTCCTCTGTGTGCTTCCTGAGGCTTGACAATACGGCTAACTGCATTACATTAGTTCATATGGTCAGACACACTGTTGATGAAACCCTCTCACCTCCACTTACGTACGTGTGTGTGTATGTGTGTGTGTGGTTGACAGAGAGAAAGTGTGTTTCTGTGTCGGTGTGTGTCTGTGTGTGCTCTGGTTGGTGAGTTAGGGCTGCCTGGGGCTCATTGCTCATCTCAGTGGGTATAAATAGAAAAATAGAGAGCCAGGAATATAAGAGCATCATAGTGTGTCTGTGGGGTGTCAGTGGGGTGTCAGTGGGGTGGAGAGGCTGCTCAGAGCAACAACAAACAAAATTGTTATCAGATCTGATAGCAGGTGGATGGGCTAAAGGATTTTAAGCTAAATAAAATGTTGAATCTAATGGGATTGGTTTGTCGAGTTGAAAGCGCATCAGATGTAGCTGTAGGCTGTAGGACCGTGGTGGCCTCACAACACAAAACCAAATCAAAGTGTTTAAGATATGGTTCAATTTTACAATGCAGAAATCATTTTAGAAGCACGTGCTGATAAGCGTTTTTGAAAACGGTATCTTCACGGTGCCGATTCTACTGTTTACTGTCTACTGTCAACTGGTTCATACATTTTCAACAGGTTTAAAACGACGTACTCGTCGCGGAGTTTGAAGCGCCTATCTATTGTTGCTGTGTATTGCCTCAGCAAGGTTGGTGCCCAAACTGTTCCGTGGCTGACAGACACTGCTCTGAAGCAGTCAAATACTTGATTATCAAATGCCGGCCGGACTACCGGCCGCGCAAATTTACAGCCGTGTTCATAGTTGCCGTTTATGTCCCCCCCACAAGCAAATGCCATCGCGGCCCTGAAGGAACTGCATGGCACGATCAGCTCGCTGCAAAACATGTTGTCACAGGGGACTTTAACCATGTTCACCTGCAAGACACACTCCCCGTGTTCCACCAGCACATCACCATCGCCACTCAAGGGGAAAATACACTCGACAAAGTGTACACAAACGGACGCGGAACACATAGAGCCTCCCCCCCACCCCCGCCTCGGTGCTTCAGACCACATCTCCATCATGCCGGTCCCTGCATACCGTCCCATACTAAACAACAGAAAATCTATACAGAAAACCATCACCGTGTGGCCCAATGAAGCCATCCCAATGCTGCAGGACCGTTTTGACACCACGAAATGGCAGATGTTCAGAGAAGCGGCAACAGAGGAGGATACAGTGAACCTAGAGGAATATACTACATCACTCCTGGCTGGGCTACATCAAACCATCAAAACCATCAAAACCATCAAAACCATCAAAACCATCAAAACCATCAAAACCGTCACGGTCCCTCACAACCAGAAACCATGGCTGAATGCAGAAGTGTGCCGCCTCCTGAGAGAGCGGGATGCTGCATTGGGAGGGGGGGGGAGATGCAGACACACTGAGGGCAGCCAGACGAGGGCAAAATCAAACTATGCTCGAAAATCAAGGGACACTTTTCCTCAAATGACCCTCGGAGCATGTGGAAGGGCATCAAGCTTTGAGGCATCAAACACCACCACCACCTCCAGGGTCACACCTCCACCAGAGGACTCCCCCCCCTTCTCAGTCTGACAGCAGCTGAGGTGAGGATGACGCTGCAGAAAATAAAGCTCCGCAAAGCTTGCAGGCCCCATTGGGGTCCCGGGCCGGGTCCTGAAGGACTGCGCGTACCAGCTGTCAGATGTCATGACGGACTTTTTCAACATCTCACTCTCCCAGGCCACCACACCAACGTGCTTCAAGACATCCACCATCATCCCTGTGCCAAAGGCCACTACAGTGTCCTGTCTAAATGACTACCGCCCGATCGCTCTCAAACCAATAGCAATGAAGTGTTTTGAGAGGCTGGTTAACAAGGACTCCTACGTGAGGCTGCTCTTCTTGGACTTTAGCTCTGCATTTAACACAATCATCCCACAGACACTGGTGAACAAACTGGCAGCGCTAGGTCTAGCTGCATCACTCTGCAATTGGATTTTGGACTTTCTGACCAACAGACCCCAGTCTGTAAGGGTTAACAACACCACATCATCGTACATCATCCTCAACACTGGCTCCCTCCAGGGCTGTGTCCTCAGCCTGCTGCTGTACACACTGCTCTACACACGACTGCAGAGTGCACCATGACAGCAACCTCACAGTGAAGTTCGCCGACGACACTGCAGTGGTTGGGCTCATCACCAAAGGGAAGGAGTTAGCATACAGGCAGGAGGTGGACAGACTGGAGCTGTGGTGCAAGGACAACAACCTCATCCTGAACACCACCAAGACCAAGGAACCAGGTCGTCCCAGGCTTTTCTGTGTGGAGTTTGCATGTTCTCCCCGTGCTTGCGTGGGTTTCCTCCGGGTGCTCCGGTGTCTTCCCACCATAAAGACAAGCATGCAACTAGGACTATGGACCCCAGGAAGACTAGCTGGTCGTCTAGGCGTCAGCTAATGGGGATCCTAATACAAATACAAAATACATCAGATACCTCGGAGCCCACATCTCCAACACCCTCACCTGGTGCCACGACACCTTGACCACCTTAAAAAAAGCACATCAACGCCTTTATTTCCTGAGGAAGCTGAAGAAGGCAAGGCTTCTCCAGGTGCGTGGTGGAGGGCACCCTGTCCTCCTGCATCACTGTGTGATATGGCAGCTGCACAGTGGCCGAGAAGGAGATGCTGCGGAGGGTGGTAAGGTCTGGACAACGGACCATCGGATGCGACCTACCAGCCCTCTCAGACGTTTACACAAGCCGATGCAGGGGCAGATCGACCTGCATCATGAGAGACTCTACCCACCCAGCACACTGTTTTCCCCCCTCCCCTCAGGCAGAAGGCTGCGTAGCATCCAGGCAAGGACCACCAGGCTGAAGAACAGCTTCTACTTGGATGCGGTCAGACTGATGAACTCCTCCACACTGCCATGCCTTTGAGTCATCTCAAGAAATAGCACTGTACTTTACTTACTTGCTGCTATTCTGAAACGGTCTTTGTTCATTATTTTATTTTAGTAATTGTTTTTAGTAGGATAGGGCTTATGAAGAAATGTTTTTATTTATTTATTAATCAGTATAGTAGTTGGTCGGCACCGAGACCTTGATTCTTATTTCATTCTCCTCTTCCTCCTGTGTTGTGAGAATGACAAATAAAGTATCTATCACCTGGTTTGTTCTGCCATTCTTTCACTGTGCATGCACTCAGACTTTTGTGTGATTGATGTGATGTGTGGAGATGACTCCTGTGTATCTAACACGGGTTTCTATTCTATTTGTTCTGTCGCCATTTGCTCTATATACTGATCTAAGCTGTGTCCAAAATCACTCCCTTGTTTACCCTTTCATTACTCCCTTCAATGCCCTTTTTTACATCAATATAAAATGTGACGCATTGCACTGATGGACTGTTAGCATATCATGGACACTACTTTATTCATTGTGTGGATTTTTAAGGGCACTACATAGTGCATAGAATTCCCACTTGGACACTCAAATAAAATGGCGCAAGTTAATATGGTGCACTATTTAGTAAATAAGTGAGTGACGTCAGACACAGCCATAGATTTGGTTTACCACAGCTGAACAAAAGGTAGAGCTGGCAGAACAGATAGCAGGTTAGGATGTGATGACAGGGAAGCATTGTACAAAAGATGGTGTGTCTGATGCACACAAACTGTGTGTTATGAGAATTGAATATGTACCTGGACGTCACCACACCTGGTGTCCATATCACTGCTCCTCAAAGACGGAAAGTGCACCTGGAGGAGAGAGTTGGGGAGAAATGGGGGGAGCGAGAGAGAGTGTGAGAGAGGGCATATCATTAAGAAAAAGCACTTGTCAGGTAGCCCATTAGAGTACCATTACAATACCAATCTCTGCTCCACATCTTTTCCTCTCACTGTCTGTGTGTGTGTGTGTGTGTGTGTGTGTGTGTGTGTGTGAAATTCTCTTTGTGTGCCTCTAGTCACCAGCGGGGGGATGAGATCATTACCTGTGACTGCGAGGCTAATGTCACACTCAGAGAGACACACAGACACACACACACACACACTAAAGAGGCTAATGTGACAAAACTACAGTGACCGCGGGGCTCGTCTCCATTTGGATAAGGCAGCCTGTTTTACAACCTGCTTCCAACACCGGCAGACAAGAGAAACAAGAGGATAGAGAGAAGAGGAAGAAATGACAGAAGGATGAATAGAGGGGCATCTAATTGGAAACATGGTGGGAACGAACAGCCATCTCTCTGTTTCTTGTGGAGAAAAAAAAAAGCTGAGCTGCACTGCACGGAGAGAAAAGTACAGCTGCAGACATAATGTATGGCTCAGAATAAGCTCATTAGCAGTGGGGGGAGGGGACTGTGAATGACAGATAAGGGGAGATGTAGAGGGGATGATGGGAGGGGTGGAAATGGGTCAGAAGGTGGAGATGATTGGCCTGGCCTCTAATTAACTTCTCCATCAGCCCTATGGCTCTTACTTCATAGTACCTATACAATACTACTACTGCAACAACATGACACTGTGTGTGTGTGTGTGTGTGTGTGTGTGTGTGTGTGTGTGTGTGTGGTGTGTGTCTGTGTAAATGCAGGAACACGCTTCTCTGTCGCCACTTAAGCAAACATAGATTTGGTGTCAGTTGTAGAAGTTGTGATGGCTGTTTTATCCTTGTTTGAATTAAATACTGGAACTGAACCTGGACGCGTTGACTTTTACTTTAAAAAATCAATACTTGTCTTCCAAAAGGAAGTTGGCTCAACCAATCAGCTTGTTTTTGACCCACTGGGCCACGCGCAACACGTTGTGGAGATTTGTGAGTCAGCTCAACTGCCAGCCTCTGAAACCATTAGAGCCTTCTCGACGTAAATCTGCTGAGACGTTTACGTCCATTTTCACAGAAGTAGAATTAGCACATAAGCATTCAAAGGAAAGCGGTACAGTGTGTGTTTTAATGTTTTTCTAGTGTACTGCAATATCAAGGAAGCTTTTCCAGAGACTCCATTGCTTTGTCAATCTAAATAACTGAAATACACACCATTAAAACACCATGACCTCACTATGCCCTGTTACACCCTACTACGCTCTGCAGTGTACTGCTGCCTCCTGCTACGCCCTGCTACACCCTGTAATGCCCTGCAGTGCCCTGCTATGCCATTAACTACTCCAACTACTATTTGTAGTCACTGTTCCATTATCTTTATTATGACTCTCCTACTTAAATGCCTAACAAATCTATCTCTTTCTCTCTCCTCTCTTTCACTGGTTGAAGCCTGAAAATATTGTAAACAAATTACTAACTAATATAACTATATAACTAATATATATAACTAATTCCACTGGTCGGACTGTTGAGCTCAGTTTCAGGCTGAGACCTCCGGTTCAGGCTGGTCCTCATCCTCAACACGTACCTTTCTCAGTCACGGGAAATACTTTTCAATACTCATCTGGATTGAAGCAGCAAACATTCAGTGTAAGAGTAAAAAATGACCTAACATTATTTATAATACGTTTATTTGATTCACAGCTGCTACATATAGTGTTTGACCTCGACAACCCAACTGCATTTTACCGCAAACTTGTGACTAGTTAACTTTCTAAAGCGGGCGCAATCGCTTGTTTGCTAAGAGTCGGGTCGGAGATTGTGAATGTGTGATTGTGTAAAGGTGTTCACGAGATAGATACCAACCTTTCGTGAACTTGTGAATTTCGCCAGCCGTCTTCTCTCCTTGATGGAGACAGACGCTGTGTGCACGGTGGGATCGATGGTGTTTTAAGCCTCCAACGTCGCCTTACAGGCCCTAACCCTCACCGTAACCTTAAACATAACCATTGCCGCGGTGCCTGGAAGGTGACGTTTGGGGGCTTAAAACACCCCAACATCACACGGTGGGAGGAGCTGTGTGCGTGTGTGTGTGTGTGTGTGTGTGTGTGTGTGTGTGTGTGTGAGCGAGACAAGTGACAGAGAGACGGACGAGTGCATGGAAAGGAAATGCAGAAGAACGTATTTTAGATAGCGTTTAAAAAAAGAAAAAAAATTAATAACGAAACGCAATGTGCGGCGGCCGGTGTTGATAGTGAGGCGGACCGCCACACAATAGTCTATGTGTGGGAAACACTGGTCTTTGTAAATTATAGAGTGTGGTCTAGACTTACTCTATCTGTAAAGTGTCCTGAGATAACTCTTGTTATGATTTGATACTATAAATAAAATTGAATTGAATTAAAGGCTCCAATTAGGAACAATAACAACATTTCAAGGGTTGTATTATTATGTGATATGAAAACTGTCTCCTCTCTCTCTCATTTCTTTCTCCCTGTTACTATATACCATATGCGCTTCATGCCGCCTATTTCCAGAGGGGAGAGTGTAATGTATATACTGCAAACACTATGTAGTTACTCACTGTTGTGTTTCATAAATGAAGAAAATTAAATTCTTGTTTTATGCAGCATGAAAATAAAGCTAGAGGTGCACTCTGTGTTTATTCGCGTGCTGCTTAGATGCACAACAAAAAACTGTGTCAGCACACACTTCACCCCCAAATCCCCCCCCCCCCACACTGAAATACTTATAATGTAATGCTGTGGCTGTCTCTCTCCTCCTAGTCCTTCCCTTCTCCAGTCATCTCCTGTATCTCTCTCTTTAATTGTCTCTTTCAATCTCATTTTGTTTTCAATTACTTAAGCGTCACATTAGCATTACTGGTAAGCACAAACAGTATTAACAACACAATTTACAAAACCCTCTCTCTGTCTCTCTCTCTCTGTCTCTCTCTCTCTCTCTCACCCTCTCGCTGACCTCCCAAACACACACCCGCTATGAGTCCCTCTCATAATCATGTTGCAATCATGTGAAAAAGCGTAGAAAAATTAAATATTAACCGCACTTTTATTCTAGGCAAGCAGAATATGAAATTAATTAATCATGGTGTACAAGGCTGTCTAGATTCTTATCCTTTATCCTTATCTGCCTTCATTTGCTGCGAAGATGCTTTGCAGGAAATTATCAGGGGCCAATGAGAGAGACCAGTGTGTGTACTGTATGTACAGTATGTGCATGTGTGAGAGTGTAATGATCGGCCCATTTGAAACCTGTCACTAAATGCCACATTATACCACTCATCCATCCCACTAACGTTTCTATGACAGTAAATACATTTATTTAAAAGGAGCACTCCAACATGTGTGTGTGTGTGTGTGTGTGTGTGTGTGTGTGTGTGTGTGTGTGTGTGTGTGTGTGTGTGTGTCATGTTATCACAGTAGATTTACTAGCCTCTGGTGGTATCTGCTAGGAGCTTTCTAATGCTTAAGAAAATGGTCCTGATGATGTTATAGCGAAGTGAGCAGGGTTATCTCAGCTTGGAGACTACGAATTCATAACAGAAAGCCTGTAAGGAGGGCTTGACAAAAGATACTACAGAGAGTAACATTATGGGAAGTGTAGGATCATGCATTAAGAGCTTGACCCACACTAGGGACAAGAAATCAGGTTATTTTAGTCTTGTGGAAATCCCCCAACTTTATGAAGTTCAGTGTCTTGGCAACAAACGCTTATCCATAATGCCAAAAAAGCTTATTGAGGAGCAAGAGGAGAGGAGAAACTCAATGAGTCTCTTTCAAAGCCACACTTTAGGACTACTTTGCTTTAGGAATGATTCTCTCTTAACCATCTCTCTCTCTCTTCATCTCTCTGCCACGTCTATCTCTCTCTCTCACGCTTGATGGCCCCCCTGCATGCTCCTAATAACCCATGATGAGTCCTCCACACTTGAGCACCCTCCCATCAGACACCCGCTGAGGCTCTCACACACACACACACACACACACACACACACACACTCTACCCCTCTGTGTCGGACATAGAGGGGTGTGGATGATGACAGTCATCAGCAGGGCAATTAATGGGCCCGTTCCCTGGTTACAATACAACAGAGAGAAGAAGCAGAAAAACAACATTAGCCAATATGGCTGGATCGGTAGCCGTATAATTAGCCTAGCATGCTGTTCCCCACTTGGACCCGAAAAGCCAAAAGCACAGCCAGCACTTGGTAAAGGAGGGAGACCAGAGAGACATGAAGTGGAGAGAGAAGTGGAATATAAGGGAGCACAGCAAAACACACACTATTCAAAGATAAGGAGGCAGGAAATAGTAAAGAGATGAATACACAGCAACAGCTCTGCAGTAATAACTGGCACTCTTTTTTACTCTAGAAGAGGGAGAGATCGGGAAAGGAGGGAGTACCAGAGCCAAGTAAGCCTGGAGAGAGTGATGGAGGTTAAGACAGAGAGCTGAGAGGGAGACATAAAGGAGAGGTGGATGAAGGGAGGGAGAGTGCTGTAGACACAGGACCATGCTCGTAGCATACTGATGCGGTGGTAAGACATGCAGTCAGCGTGGCCTCGGCTAAGCAACCAAGCATGTGCTGCAGAGGGCTGGGCTGGCTCATAACACTGTCATGTGTGCATGTATGGTTGATAATGACGTTGTGTGAAAATTACACAACATCATTGTATAAAGATGGGATTATAGACAAACAGGCACTTTCTGTGAATGAGTGTGTTTCCGCGTTCATACGTGGGTGTGCCCATGTGTGTGTTTGTGTGTGCATCCTGTGCTGCAGTGGGCGGTGGGTTGTTCATTATGCGCTGTGTGTCTCCTCCTGCAAAGCCTCTGTTATCACAACACAGAGCCCCAGCAGCTCCTATGCCAGCTCTGTTACCATACCTTAGTCCCGTGGGAGCTCCTATAGCATATTCTGCTCCTCAAGGACAGTATACTGGAGCTCCCAACAGAAACACAGGCCACCATACCCCATCACAAACAGCTCAACTCATGAATTCTTGCTGATCGCCATGGGAGAACCTAGTTTTTCCTTAACGTTAAGTAGTAAGTTCCATTTTGCACTATAACACCAGTAATTAACTGTGTGTACTTGTATTACATGGAGTAGGAAAGATTGCAAAAGAACCTAAAGGAAGAAAGTTAAGAAGGGGAGTGGGGGGGGTAGTAGCCGGACATAAAAAGGAGGTGGGTGGGAAAAGAAGTGAATCATAATGTCTCTCTTTACGTCAGCATCCATTTGAATTACATTTTTGTGAAACAACAGGACTTCATTCAGGTAATAGTGCAACTGCTCCGCACTGTAAAGTATAGCCAGAAGGCTGTCCCTCTCGTATAATCCCTCTCTCTCTCTCTCTCTTCCCACTCTATTTAACTCTGTCCAGGACACAACAGGAGGAGTGCTCTCCCTTTGTGTCTCACTCAATCCCTCATATTCACCCGATTTCTCAGAAAGAGATCCAGAAGAGGATTTCATTCATTAGCAGAGATGAGAACAACTTGCAGGGTGTACAAAAGCGTCTTCTTTGGCGTTCCTGAAAGTGTGCCACATTGGGGAAAAATAGAAGGAAAATGCTCTGCGATGTTCTCCTCCATCTTTAATGAAAGAGAATGAGAGAAGCTGTCGCTTTCGGTCTCCCACTGCTCCACCACAACCTGATTACTGTCTGATGATGATGGCACTACTTCCTGACATCTAATTGAAATAATTGTGTGTAATCACTTTAAAACACTGGCAGGAGACATGCGAGCGATGAGAAGTAGTTAAGAAAGGCAACGGCATTTTAATTGAATCTTCCCAGATGCATCTGATTCCATCAAACAAGTCTAAAACCACTAGGAGACAGGCAGAGGCACAGCGGCGGCTCGGTTCAATTGAGAGATGAATAGAGGGGGTAATGGGTTTCAGGGCTGTGGAAGAGAGCAGGGTTTAGGTGGATATGCTTCAGCCATTCGCTCATACTCGCACACTTTATCCCACATAATCTGGAAGAAATCTTCAGAGTACCACACTGTATATCTAGGCTGACTTTCCCAGACACTGATCTTTAACGCAGTGTTTCAAATAAACAACCCAAGCGAGGGTTCTGTAGCGTTACTGCCGAGGCTCTAAAAGCCACCTTTTCTGGCTCGCCAGCACCAAAGCCCACCACGGCTTGTGATCACAAAGCAAGAAACCTTGCGGGTTTTGTTGGGATGGATTTTTAACTAAAATGCTCAGTTTGGACCTCCATGCACAGCCGCTGTGGTTTCATGGCCCTGTGTACCACAGGGCAACTCTGAAGGTTTCTGAAGGCCCGGGCGGGGGGAGAGCCTGTCCACAGCCATTTCCCTACTCTTTAATCTCGGCGGCTGACTGGAGAGAGCAGTGCACATTCCATTAATGTAAAGTGGGGCTTGAAGGCCCATAATTTATTGGCTCTGCAGACTCGCCTCCCCTCATCTCACTCATACTGGCTCCCAGCCACCAAATACTACCCCTGATACCAGCTGACGTGCAGCAACCTGCGCTCAGCGTTTCACGCTATTTTTTTTTTTCTTTCTCTCTCTCTCTCTCTCTCTCTCTCTCTCTCTCTTTACCTCTCTCTGCTTCTCCTTCTGTCTACACTCTCTTTAAACCTTTTGCCTCGATGTCTCTCTCAATAGTTCTCCTGCTTTACCTGTCATGCATGCATATAGAGAGATTCCCTCTGCAGAACCTTTCTCCAGTCAGAATTATAGTATTTCATCCTTGCTGCTCCCGGAGATTCTGCTATAAAAGTAGCCGAGACCCAGCTCCTTAAAGCCTCTGCATCACTGATTTAACGGATAGTTTAATTACTACCAAAATGACAAACTCACAGAGCCTTAGATATAAGTGCAGAAGAACAGAACAATCCCCTGCTGAGAGAGATAGAGTGCCAGAGAAAGAAGTGTATGGAAGAAAAAAAAAAAAAAAAACTGCTTTTCTCGGTTGATTCTCCCTCCTCCTTCCCTGTCCTCAGTCCGGATGAATTGTTATGATCTGTGCTGCTACGGCAAGGTTGTCCTCCTAACCATTAAGATGCCAGGCTTTGCCAGCAGAGAGGTAGCATCACCGAATTCTAAACCAAACAGACCTGAAAATAACGTGAGGAGAGCCTTGTTTATGCGACTGTTGTGCTGCCAATCGCACACATTGAGAGCGTGCTTGATTGAGCGTGTGTGCGCGCGCATACTACATCAAATTTCACACACTTTTGCGTCACCATGTGCACGCAGATTTCTCCCCCAAAACGCTCGTCTAAACGCGGAATAAAAAGTGAGAACGCAACACCACTTTTGCGTTTTCTCTTCAGATCGTTTCCATCTAAACGTATCCTAAAACCTTGTTACAGTCTCCTACTGGTTTTACCGTGCCCAGACCTGGAGCACAGGGATAGATATTGTTCAAAACATTTGGATACTAGAATCAGAACTGGTACCTGAACAATTTTTCCAATGTCAATTTTATAAAATCCATTTTAAGAAAAAGAAAAGTCAATTATAATACAAAACTTTTTATTCAAAACTCAAAATACAACAAGCCCCACACACACACACACACACACACACACACACACACACACACACACACAAGTGAGCCCCATCTCTGGGCGAAACTGCATGCCGCTCCAACGTGTAACATTAGACAGCCAATCACAAGCATTATTTAATCTTGGTACAAGCATGCTGTGTGCTTATTGGATCACTGATGTTGATGAGATTCACTTCTTGCATCAACATTTGGTACAGAATGACAAGACACTTTTGATGCTCGATAGTATCAAAGCAACTCAGTCGGTGCCATAAAAGTATCAAAGTTCAGTACCCAGCCCTACTGGAGCATTACAGAAACAGAGCTACACTGATACATGTTACTTTATAGGAAAGGAACTCGAAAAAACAGAACTCCCAGCAGCAAAACATAGTTTCCTTCAACCAGTCGGAAAAACTTCAGTCCAAACGCTGAGACAAACAGCCTCTCCTGGTAAAATAGTGACAAACTTTGGGCCCTATTTTAATGATCTAAGCGCCGGCACAGGTGCGTTTAGGGCCAAATCCACTTTTGCTAGTTTGACGGCGGAAAAAAGGGTCCGTGCGCCGGGCGCATGGTTCAAAAGGGTTGGACTTAGTGTCTTCATTCATTCGTGTGTTTTGGGCGTAACATGCAATAAACCAATCAGAGAGTCATCTCCCATTCCCTTTAAAAGCCCGTTGCATTTGGACCTTGGAGCATTGCTATTATGATGGAGGATTTGCACCGTAATATATTTTTTTGTAATCTTTTGCATGTTTGTGTGCTGCTGCGCTTCCCTGTGTGTTTAACAAGCATAGTGCAGTCCCTCCAGAAAAGCGCATAATTCATTGCATAATCAGCCAAAGTCTGCATATTGATGCGGGGGCCGCATTTTTTAAAAATACGCCGCACTTTTGCCGCATAAATTGCCGATTTCCGCGCAAAATATGTGGGGCTTGCATGATTTCATAATCCACGCATTTTCGTTGCAAGAAAGTCACATATCTTAGCAGAAAGTTGAAAAATTTTGCGTTTACTTCACACAAGAGCAGCCATTTTCCCCTGTTGCCATGAGAACGTTATGAAGTGATGTAATTACGAATGAACATCATCGAAAAGCAGGGTGTTGGAGCAATCTCTTTTTTTTCTCTTTTTCATCAAACCGCAGTTTTTGCAAGTTCCCGCAATTTTATCGCATAAAAATTGCATAAATATCTTGCATATTCCATTGCATTTTTTAAGAAAACGTGCCGCATAATCAAGGATTTTTGCCCGCAACAATCACAAAATTTTTCTGGAAGGACTGATAGTGTGCACGCGCTGTGCTATAAGCTTCAGATGATGCAAGCAACAGACTGAACAGCACATATGCTCAGGATAAGGTCTACACTACACAAGGAGCATTCTGTCAAAGACAGCCAGTACTACACTTTGTGTGTAGTAAACTTAATGTTCCGGGACCTCCCTCACATGTCTGGGCAGACCTGCCCTGTGAGTACACTGACTACACACTATTGTAAGTGTTTTCTGATTCTAAGTCACTGTTTTATGTATTGTCTTGTGTGAGTGCAAAATGTCTTCAGTGTGTATTGTATTACTTTAGAATTAAGATTTCATTTGGGAAATATACAATCTAATTAAAGAGACAACTTTTATGTATGCAGGAAATCAATATATTGATAAACAAGTTAAAGAACCTCTGCGGGTTATTTAATTAAGGCCTTTCTGTAATGCCATTAGTAGAATTATGTTTGATTAGCTTCATTAGTTTGAGTATTTCATTCATAACAGTGGCTATAGTCATTTGATCATAGTTAGGTTTACCTACAGTACACCATGTGTGTATCATTTTACTAGCCTAAATTCAAACTGTCCAACTCCGTCATCAGCAGTGCTCCACAAACTGTCATGATTCAAATGTGATTTGAGTCCGATACCTCCACCGACTCTCCTGGAATCCGTTCCTTCAGCCCACACATCCCTCAAATGACGATTACTGCACAACTACGAACTGCATTATTTTTTTTATCCAATTCTGTTTTTTATTGAAAGTTCACTACAAGAGTATTTGGTCAATAGTCTGTATCTAATCTATATCCACGACGTTCCACTTCTGGGATTGCTCCGTTGCTGACGAAAATTCCGCCGGATTTCACTCATTTAGGCCGGATGTCCGTTGCCTTGGACTTTTTGTGTTGCCATTTTTAAACTCCAGTGGATTTGTGAGGACTATGGTTAACTGCTCCTCAGATCTCTGCAGGGTAAATCCAGACAGCTAGCTAGACCATCTGTCCAATCTGAGTTTTCTGTTGCACGACTAAAACTACTTTTGAATGAACACGTTCCAACAAAACAAGTTCCTTCCCGAGGCTATTTTGCAGAGGCACCGCGGCTCCATCCAGCCGCCCAAGACGATTTGATTGGTTTAAAGAAATAATAACCAATAACCGGAGCACGTTTTTCTCCCATCCCAGGATGCTGTGTGGACTAGCCAGACCCTCCTCCGCAGCGCCGCGTGGATTTTTTTTTGTCTTATCAATAAAGATTGGTTATTATTTTATCACTACACAGTAATACTAATAGTAGAACAACAGCGTCTCTCTTATCTTGCCACTGATTTTTTTTTCTTCCTATTTGGTACTTTAATTGGAATCATTGAAAGAGTAGATTAGTCATATTCAAGTTATGTCTAATACATTTCATATTCCCCAACATATGACACTGGGATCTGCTAAACTCCTACAGTTGTTACAATAAATGCTTTGAGAGGTTTTACAAGAAAAATACAAGAATGTGAGACTGCAAGAAACCTCAACAGAGTGGATGTTTAAAAGTTCAGTTACACACACAGATGAAATCAAAACGCCCCTAGTGGTTGTGTGTGTAGTGTAGTGTGGAATTGAATTATAGAAGGAGAACTGGGACTTGTTAGAGTTGGCAAAGAGTTTTTAAAGCCACAATAAGAGGAGGTATAGGTGGGGAAGGAACAAGCATTCAGTCTTGAACAAAGAAATGAGAACATGAGCCACACGCTGTAGGATAATGTTACCTTATTACAGCAACAAAGTAACTAACTTTCAGTTTGTGTTGATTCGGTGCTGCATTGCTGAGTTAGTGTTACGGGGAGGTCATATAGTTGCGATGAATATTTTGCTTATACAGAAAATCATTCATTACTATAAAAGAATAAGTTACAGACGCATCGTTTCATGTCAAGTGTTGCTTAGGGTAACTCAACCTACTTTGGATGTCTCGTGAGCTGAACCGGGAATCACTGTCACTGTGTCACATCCTGTGTTACAATCCTGTAATTGACTCCATCTGTTAAAGCCTGACCCTAGTCTGTCACTTTCCCTTTTAGCTGTTCTTCGTTAAATTTCCTTTTTTTTCCTGTGATGGCAATCAACTACAACAGATAACTTTTAAAATAAAATAAAAATACAATTGGCCAATATAAAGCAAGGGCGTAACTTTGGGTTCGACATGGGGGGGGGTTGAGATGTCCACTTTTGGGCAACATTTTTGAGTGTCAAACACTTAATTTCCTGCATTTTGGTGATTTTTTTCTGCAACAATTTGTGCCTTTTCTGCATTAATTTATGGTGCAAATGTCTGGGTGGGTTGCATAGGCCAGTTTTGATTATTTTGGGGGGGGGGTTGTAACCCCCATCCCCCCTGTAAATTACACCTATGATAGTAAGAAATCTCCTACCTTTCACCTGGCTGGATAAGCACAGGCTTTTCCGGCATTACACGAAAATCTGTGAATCTTTCAGAATGTGTGACTGAGGAGCCGGTCTGCCTGCCCTAAATCATTTTGTGACTTTGCGGGAAAAATGGGACCCGGGCAAAGGCATTAAATTAAAATGAAAAAAACCAGCGTTCTTTTCACTGGTAGTCTCGTTTGCTGTTACAGGTCATTTATAATTATTAGATGAAAAATTACACAGTTTCAGAAACATTAAAAAGTTACGTAGAGTAACTCTAATTAAAGACCTGCATCTTCCCACATTTCAATTGTTCAGATACATGTGGAAAAGTATTGGCAAAATATGTCTCTTAACACCACAATTTGTAGACTCGCTAAGTGGAAGTTAAATGAAAACTAAATTGAACACAGAATTAGTGAGACTATCAAGCAAGCAATGCAATATGTATGAGCAGATTAAACTGTGTACGCGGTACGACGGGAGCCGTGAGAGGGGCGCAACTGGCCAGGGGGGCCGCCTCTTACTTATTCATGCAAGGGGCTAGACGTCTATCTCTGTAAATTATTTAGACCTTTTCTTTGTATGTGTGTGTGTGTGTGTGTGTGTGCAGTGAGTGAGTGAATTATTAAGGTTATGTGTATACAGCCACAGTAGGGATCCTCTTTAGAGGGGTCACTGGGCATGCTGTTGAAATAACATTATTATATTGCCACTTTGTGCTCCATGTGCATGTGTGTGTGTGTGTGTGTGTGTGTGTGTGTGTGTGTGTGTGTGTGTGTGTGTGTGTAAATCCATCAGTGAGAGGGGTTTCCCAATTTAGTGAATGGGTCCTTGGGGATGTATTGTGGACAAAAAGGCCAAACTGATACTGTGATAAATGTTACATGCTGCTGAGATGGAAGGGTGGGGGTGGGGGTGTGGGGGGAAATGCATTTCTTATCTTCATTTTCTCACATAGATCTATGGACACACCATCACCTTTACTTTATTTCCACCTCGGAGGGGAATAAGTGCTCGATGGAAATGCGTGTCCCTTCATTGAGTGTACTGTCAGGACTGACTGTAGGGGTCCTGAGAGAGGTGCCTGTGAATTTGACGGGTTAACATGTGAAATAGCTATGCTAATCGCTATGCTGATTGCGTTTCTAAACGCATGTTAGAACACTGTGAGCTATTTCACATCAAACAGCCATGGTCTAAGCTGTGAATAATGACCACTTCAGCTTCTGCAAGGATATGCAAGCACTGGGCCGCTGACAGACAGGGTTATATTGGGCGCTTTAAAGAGAGGGGAGGGAAGAGTGATGAAGGCAGAGAGGAGGGGGTGGAGAGAGGAAGAGGAGGATGAGGAAGGACGGATAGAAAGTATGACAGTTTTCTTCATAATTAATCACATCTGTCTCACCACTCTCAATCCCCGAGTAATATTCACCTGACAGAGGAGACAGAGAAAAAGGAAGAGCCTTAGTCAAAATACATGTCTTATGGCTGCATTACATCATGGATGATTGAGTCTACGGTCTGCTGAAGAATCTCTTCAACAACAGATATATCCCTGTTATTTTTTAACGGTGGTACAAAATGGTGAGTTTAAAGAAGGCCTCGCTCGTTGATTCTGAGGTATTCATATATTCAGTAAAGCTGACATGCAACAGTGTTTCAGATAGTTGGAAGTGTTTCTCCCATTAAGCTCCTTTAGTTTCTTTTAAAGCTGCATTCAAACTAGGGCTGAACCGATTCCTTGAGAAACTTGAGTAACTTGATTATTAAAACTCATTCGTTTTATCCACATAACCATAGACAGTGCACTGTGTTACGCACAGATGATTATCACTGTGACACATTGCACGTACCGGACCGTCCCAACTCCCTGACAGATCAGGTTACACAGATATTATTTTATGCAATTTAAGCAATAAGAATGTCGATTTTTCTAAAAGAAAAAAAAAAGGAAATCAATTAGTTGTTTATTTTAAAAGACCCGTCTTATTTTCTTTTTTGTATATTTATTATTGCTCTTTAATAAAGCTAGTAAGTATTTGTTATTCTTTTCCGATTACTGGATTAATAGATGGAATAATAGGTAGAATACTTACTTACTAAAGTAATTAATAGCTGCAGGCCTAAGTTGAACTGACAATAGCATTGTGTCCAGAAACAACAGTGTCCACATTCATTACAATTAGACTATGCGCTGTTGCAGAAAACTGAAAAACTACGGGCAACCAGGCAGAAAAAGTTGATCCCTGCACAACTGCAATCTGGCGTCCTGCAACAGTGCACTGGCCCATCAAATCCATAAAACCGCGCATTCGGGGCAGAATACCTTGTAGCATGTACAGTGTAGCATTGTACTGATGAAAAGAATGATTGCTGCTATGATAGCTTTCCAGGTACACCAGTGTGCAGTGTCGTTTTGTCTGATCTTCAGGCTATTGTGGGAGGGATCAAATTTAACATCTTCTGACTATGCGAGGTGGAGAACTGGATGTGGAAGAAATGTAAATGCGCCAGTGCAGCAGTGATTCGAGTTAACCATTAATCAAATGTTTCTGTTAAGTAAAGTTTTTGTTTAGATAGGCCAAGGGGTGTAGAATTTGCTGAAATATACAAAGGAAAACTACTGAATCATCTGCTGTCTATCTGCTGTACAGCTTGAAGAGGCCTTGTGACTTTTAGCTTTTTATTATAAGTGCACTAAGCATCTTACTAGGAAGATTAGAGGACCCTGAGTGTCTGAATGTCTTGAGATAAAACTAAACAAAAATGGTTCTGGCTGGGATTTGTTATGTTAACGGAGTCCTTATGTTTTCTCGCCTCACAGTTTTCCATGGACTGGGGTGGCATCTAAATCATGGTTGCAGCTGCTGTGGTCTTGCTCGATGCCCTGCTGTGTGCCCCGCGACGCCCTGCTATGCTCCACTATGCCCTGCTTCGCCCTACTACGCCCTGCTGTGCCCTACTATGCCCTGCTTCGCCCTACTACGCCCTGCTGTGCCCTGCTGTGCCCTACTACGCCCTGCTGTGCCCTACTATGCTCTGCTTCGCCCTACTACGCCCTGCTGTGCCCTACTACGCCCTGCTGTGCCCTACTACGCCCTGCTGTGCCCTGCTTCGCCCTACTACGCCCTGCTGTGCCCTACTATGCCCTGCTGTGCCCTACTACGCCCTGCTTCGCCCTACTACGCCCTACTACGCCCTGCTTCGCCCTACTACGCCCTGCCGTGCCCTACTATGCCCTGCTTCGCCCTACTACGCCCTGCTGTGCCCTACTACGCCCTGCTGTGCCCTACTGTGCCTTACTACGCCCTGCTGTGCCCTGCTTCGCCCTACTACGCCCTGCTTTGCCCTACTACGCCGTGCTTCGCCCTACTACGCCCTGCTGTGCCCTGCTTCGCCCTACTACGCCCTGCTGTGCCCTACTACGCCCTGCTGTGCCCTGCTGTGCCCTGCTTCGCCCTACTACGCCCTGCTGTGCCCTACTACGCCCTGCTTCGTCCTACTACGCCCTGCTGTGCCCTACTACGCCCTGCTGTGCCCTACTATGCCCTGCAACGCCCTACTGCGCACCTCAACGCACTGCTATGCCCCGCAACGACCCTCAACGACCCGCCACGCCAGAGGCGGAGTGGCAATCAGGAGAGTTAGACCCTGCAAGTTCAGTTCAGAATGGTCACAACCATGTCTAGGATTTTCAGAAATATAGGGGGGGATCAGTGAGCGGCCCCTCCCCAAATGGCATAGACCTGGTTGGCTTATGAAGTAAAGCCATCGTACACCTCTTTTTTTCTTTGTCACGTTTGGAAGTCTATCGGTAACGTTAACAGACAGTGTGTGAGCCTAATGACGGAAAACCGAAAAAGGGAAAGGCAGACGTGTCAAGTAACGAAGTACAAATACTTCGTTACCTTACTTAAGTAGAAATTTTGGGTATCTATACTTTACTGGAGTAATTATTTTACAGCATACTTTTTACTTCTACTCCTTACATTTTCACGCAATTATCTGTATTTTCTACTCCCTACATTTTAAAAATAGCCTCGTTACTCATATTTCAGTTCGGCTTGTTTTCATTCCAGCTCGTCAGTCATAGTTCAAAAAAACACACACACAAAAAAACCTATCCAAATCGCTCCATCCGGAGAGAGTGAATTTGATTGTGGTTGGATAAGAAGTATAAACATAGCTATTCCGACACCCTATTGGTTTGTACGCGATCCATAACACCTGTACAGACCCGGTGCTAATACGACACCGGTTCCTTAACGACCGTTATCTACCGGACCGAATAGCAACGCGGATTTCGGTGCCTTAGGTGCCTGCGCGATGCTCCGAAAACGGACGATAGAGGGAACTGAACATCGCCGCACGGGACGCTAGTCAACACTACAGTTGGAAGCAGGTTAGCTTAGCGTTAGCTAGAAGATGGAGTAAACATGATAAAATGCTGAGCGCTAAACGGTGTAAAAGTGTGTCAATATTTCACTGGAGAGGAGTCTGACACCAGACTGTAGCTGCCATTGTCTGAAAAACACAGAAGAGATGTAGCCTACGTGTCACCATTTTCTGCCCTTCTGAGTTTGCAGGTATGATTTTAATATACTGTAACATTATTATAGTCATATGATTTTGATTTTTGCGTTTTAGAGTTAAGCAGTTGTCCTTAATGGCATTTCCCCCCCTTACATCAGGGGTCTTGAACGTTTTTTAAGCCAAGGACCCCTTAACTTAAAGTGAGATGTAGCAGGGACCCCCTACATATTGTATGAAATTAAGTTGCATATTAAACTGGGCCTACAATAACTGTTAGGGTAACCTAAAGCCTTCTTACGTACGTTTTTTCATAAGCTATTAAAATATTAATTGTTGGCATGATTTTATAAATCATATTTTAATGTTACATATGTGGCACAGTAAATCTAGGATTAACTGTATCTGTGGGCTGATATCTTAGTGACTACCTTACCTATAGGCCAGTAAGCCTATCATCAGTGGGAATTTATATTTGCTAATACTATGTTGGAATTATGTTAAGGCATTTTATTTTTATTTTTTTTAAAGACTCAAAAATGTACAATAATTTGGAGGCCCCCCTGCAATGACTCTGAGGACCCCCTGTTGAAGATCTCTGCCTTACATTACTTTTACTTTTATACTTTAAGTAGTTTTGAAAGCAGTACTTTTACACTTTTACTTAAGTAAAAAGCTTGAGTTGATACTTCAACTTCTACAAAAGTCTTTTCAAACCCTAGTATCTATACTTCTACTTGAGTAATGAATGTGAATACTTTTGACACCTCTGGGGAAAGGTGGCGCTTAGATGGTCAGACTCAAAAGGAAAAAAAATGGATTGTGTTGATGTGAGGGCCGGTGGTCTACAAAATTTCCCTGTTGATTTTTTGGTCCCACTCCGCCACTGCGCCATGCCCTGCATCGCCACGCCCTGCATCGCCACGCCCTGCATCGCCACGCCCTGCATCGCCACGCCCTGAGCTGATACAATTATTATTTCTAGTCATCGTTCCACTATCTTTATTGTTACTATAACTGCCACTGTTCATCACTCCAACTGCTATAATTGTTATGAATCATTTCTCCTTTCCCCTGCATCTCGCTGCTACACGGTCTCCATGGTGATCATTATGGATGGATGGTAGTCGCACCCTTCGCTCCTGCATCACCTTAGCACAGGTAATCTCCTGTAACAGCCTGGTCTCCTTTACATATCTCCCCTGTGATTCACCACAAGCTCCCCAGAGAAGACCTCCTCATAATGAGGAACATATTCTGGGACCCCTGAAACAACCCCCTACACCCCCCTTTCATCGCCCCAGCTATACTCCATCCATTTTCCCCAATTTTCTAGCATCCACCTCCCCCCACATCTGTCCCTGGATCAGCAACATTGCTGGTGCTCCCTTGCTTGTTCCCATTTTCTCTCTGCATTCTAGCCAGGGAGTGATATTAGACACTACGAAGAGTGTCCTACACCTGGAGGAAACATGTCTGTGCAGATGCTGCCTTTATGTTAATAGAGTAGCCAGGACTCATCATGGTCACACACAAGTGGATTCACCCAAAGGTGAAAGCAGGATTTAGATATTCTGCAGGAGAGATCATTTGTCTCTCGCTATTTTAAAGCAGCAAACGCTTACAGCAGACACTTGATATGTAGACCCACTGCCAAAGAGCTATTAGGGAAAGCTGTGTCACTGCACTTACAAACACTTAGACAATGTAAACAGGCTAATGTTAATGAAAGGGGACATACTGACTTCTTATGGCTTACATTTAGCCTAGCATTTAGCCTTGTGCTGAGGTAACAGCCGCTGTCATGGGAATGCTAACGAAGCTAAGGAAAACAAAGCCTGGTTAATGAGGGCCCTGAGATAATAGAGCAGAGGCTAGGACACACACACACACACACACACTCACACACACACACACACACACAGGCTCTTCTCCTTCCACACTAATTAGACAGGAAGACTATATGTGAAGGAAGCGCTAACTAACCGTCCACATCAATACTGCACCGTGCGAGCCTGTCTCGGCCACTGGCCTCAAAGACACGGAGGGAGGAGGGGATGGAGAGGAGAGACAAATTAGGGAGAGGGCAACACATGGAGGGCAGAGAGAAATGAATCTCCAAGAATGAAGATGAATTCACACGCCTGTCTGGGTGTGATCCACACACATGAAACATGTAGTGTGAGGGGAGATCCAATCCACATATTACAGTATCGGAAGTGTTGCAGGGCCACCTGGAGTGAGCTCCGCTGTCACCTCTCTGCATACATCCACCAGCTGTACTCACACACTGTGTACTCACACATGGCGACATTGGAATTCAGATACATGCATGCTTGCAGAAAGGTAGTGGTCTTGGTTAAATATTGAACAAAAGTAAGAGTCTACAGCCATGCTAGCAGCCCATAGAAGCTGTAATTAAGCACAGCGGCTGTGTAGAGTGGTCGCCTGCCAATCGGAAGGTTGGTGGTTTGATCCCTGGCCTTGTAGTCCTTGGGCAAGACACTGAACCCTAGGTTGCCCCCCGATGCTGCACCATCGGAGTGTAAATGTGTGTGAATGTTTATCTGATGCCTTGGCCACTGTGTGTGAATGGTTCCTGTATGATGTTAAGGTTGTTGAGACTAGAAAAGGGCTCCATTTATTTTTACAGCAGTGCTTTGAGCTAAATGCTAAAATGAGCTTGCTAACACGCTTAAAATGTCAATTCTAATTCAATTCCAAGTATAATTACTTGTAACCAGATCTCCCCCCTTTAGTTTAGCATGCTCTCATTTGCTAATTAGCACTAAACAAGAAGGAGCAACTGAGGTTGATGTGAACGTCATTAGTTTTGCAGGTATTTTATTACAAACTATAGCATTGAACAAAAGGAAATTCTAAGGAAAAGTCAGGGGATCATCAAAGTAGGACAGATCATTGGAAAATATTTAGATATTTGACTGGACATGTGAGAACTTTGACTTGCGGGTGGTGCTAGAGAAAAAGCAGACGCTGACTTGAACCATCAGATGGGACACGTTTTGACAACAGTTAACCGAAACCACGGTCCTAAACTTATCCAAGTGTTTTATTGGCCTAAACCCAACAAAACAGGGAATGCAGGACTCAAAACCCCTTACCCTGTACGGGCCAAATACTCAAGCGCGAGCCCAACCCGACAAAGACTGCAACTTTTCAGTCTGAGACCGACAACAGTCACTTTAAGCTCTTTCCGATGCACGCTCTCCGATACGCTCAAACATAACCACAAACATAAACACGATGCTGTGTATTATCAACTGAACTGTCATGTGTAAATGCATGTGAATAAAATGTGTATGTATAATATTAATATAGTTATATATAATATGGGCACAATGGAAGGAGAGAAGCTAAATGAGCCCAGAGTCCGACCCGAATCGACTCAGCGTGGCGGGCCGGTTGGGTTGCATTTCCTATAAAAAGTATTTGGCAAAGCAGAGTAGTAGTATATAAAAGCATTTTGTGGAACACAGGGTTAATGTAAGTGATGTTGATTGCCACATGCGGCACTAACCAGAAGAGCGCCAGTGTTTGGTTTAAGCTAAGTTAAAGCCTCATCCTCGAGACACCGCCTCCCCGCCCCCACCCACCAGACACTCTCTCCCCCTCCATCTCCCTCCCGTCTCTCCGTCTCCGACACTCCGGGAATACTAACCGCTGGGCTTTTCCCCATCCCCCGGGCTTGACCTGATATTGCTGCCACTCCTTTTCCACAAGCCCCAGGCGATGGCTGAACTTCAACTAGGTCAGGGCTGGGAATGGAAAAAGGTGCAGTTACACCAGACATGCAGCGAGTAGAGGAGTGTTAGCTTAATAACCATCCAGCAAAGGTTTGGGGAGCGATACCACTCTATCTCTCTCTCGTCTGAATCTCTCTCTCTCTCTCTCTCTCTCTCGCTATCCATCCATCACATCTCTACATTCCATTTTCTACCCCTCACTTCCAATCGCTCCCCCTTTCTTGCAATTTTGGGTCCTTTTTATCTGTCTCTGCCTCTCTATATCTCCCCCTCTTTTACACTCTCACTCATTCTCCACTTCTCACTCTCTTGTACAATCAATCAGTTCTGAATTACTCATTTACTCTGTCTCTCAGTGCTGCATATTTTCTCTGCCACTGAGGACTCCATTAATTTTCTCCCCTCCTTTGCTCTCTCTTTCTCTCTACCCTGCTTGATAGAATCAGATGCTATTTGTCTATTAAGGGCCCACAGGGATATTTAATAAAGGGCCTGTAATAACTGCGCGTGGCTGCATGTGTGTGCGCAGGAGTGTGCATTTCCGACCTGGCGGTTGAATATCCTTCCATTCTCCACTTTGATGAGGAAATTAACATCTCCGACGTGGTGGCTGATGAAAAGTCATCTCGACGCCAATGGTGAATGTCGCACTTAATTTTCTATTTAGCTACAGTAACCCTAACCAACTCTAATTGATTAGGTGATCAAAAGTAATTGGTATTAGGCCCCTGCGCCCACACCTCCCCTTTCTCTGGCGCTCTTCCTTCCCTTTGCAACACTTGCCGGACGTGCAAGTCATTGTACATTCTTCCCATACCCTCACTCGTCTGTACATGTGGGGGCGTCATGTCGGTGCGTTTTCCTCTGCTCGTGTACGTGTGATTAAGTATTCATCTCTCAGCTGCCTTGCCTTAGGAAAAAAAAATTATTTTTTTTGACATCCAGTTATGTGTGTGCGTGTGTGTGTTTTTAGCATGTGTATGTACACCTGTATGTCCATTTGTAAAGCAAATTGGATCAGGGAGAACCGCAGGTCTTTGGGAATGAATGTGGGATCACTCTAAATAATCTAAACAAGCATCATTTCCTCAACCCATTTTTGACATTTATGAGGCCTGGTTAAAAAATATGAAAGAAAATGCGTCTCCCCTCTGCACCCCATACTGAGCCCCTGGCACTCCTACACTACACACACACACACACACACACACACACACAGAGTTCACCTTCTTAAGTCATAGAGCGGTAAAGTGTAAAAAAAGAGATATTGATTGAGAATGATTGGAGATTGATGTTAACTGACTGGTTTTGCTGCTTTGCCACCAATGAGCTATTCATCAGACTGCTGGGATTCTCCAGAGAATACACAGATAAGAGCACCAGCACACCCACAAGACTAAACTGAACCCTTATCACTGCTTATTTTCTTTCTCTGGCAATGCGTCTGTGGCAGAAACAAGAAAATGCTACAATGTACACACACACACACACACACACACACACACACACACACACACAGCAACCCTGCAAAGGCTGAGGCTTTAAGGCTGTCATGGCAACCATTCTGCAAAAGGTGCGAGTGGTCAAGGGAATGACGTGCAGAAGAATGTTTGCTGAGAGGAATATGTACATTTACTACACATAACAGGAACATACAGTGTGCACGCATGCACCCACACACACACACACACACACACACACACACACACACACACACACACACACACACACACACACTCTTCTGCAGTACACTAAGTTTTCTCATAAGGCAGAAAAGACACGTTCAAAACCAGTGTATCCTACATAACGAATAAACAGACAAACATGTAGTGACAAGTCAGGGTAAACATTCATTTGTTACCGCCACACAACAGGAAGTGACAAGTTGGTTCAGATGATCTTTAAAAAACACGCCCAGACATTTAATTAAAAATATGGAAATGTGCTCACAGTTTGGAGGCCATCAAATTCAACTTAACGGGAAAAAAAACATTTCCGACTACATTTCAATTACAGTGTGTCTGCGCATTTTTCACCAGCTCCACTGAAACAGAGGGGGGGGAGGGGGAGGTTCTTTCATCGAACATTGAACATGAGGTTCTTCTTTGACTAAACGGCAATTGCTCAGGCTCCAGCTGAACACAGATGAGATTAAACATCAACAGTATTATTTATGATTCAAATGCTCCAACCTCTCATGGTGATGGTTGATGAAAGACCTGATGGGAAAACTATTACCAAGATAAACAGTATCTTTTTATAACAGTTGTTCCAATCACAAATTGTTTTCTTTTGCCGTCTCCCACTGATTTATAGAAAAAGAAACCACTCATCACGCGTGCATTCTTATATTTCTGTCATTATTTATACGTGCAAGGGTGCACAGGGATGTGCTGAATGTTTATTTGCCACACCAAAAGGGCAGTGTGGTCATATCTCAGGCCCTTTCCCCCCACCGCAGGTCCCCTGTGCCCAATTAGAGAAGAGAGAAAATCAAACGAGTCAGGGGCTTGCAAAATGATCGATCACTCTGACCCCATGTGCGTAACATATATGTAACATGTCAGGCTATAAGCTGGGCTAATACGTCAGCCAACACATTTGTTGACCCAACAATCCCACGGTGACTCGGACATATGGGCCGGGGATAGTTTCGCAGACGGGAAATGACAAAACTGTCATGTAACAAGTCAGCTTTTTATTGATGGTTTAGTCTTATTCTTATGTGCATTTTTTCAAAGTGAACTCTGTGGTTCAGTTTACACTAGTGGGATAAGGTTAAGATCTATGCAAATCAGCTGTAGTCATTCGATATCCGCATAAGAGGTATAGCAATCTGAATCCCCCCTGCGTTACCCTAATTAATCATTCATACTTCACATCTACATATTCAAATTACCTGAGCTTAAGTCACAGCAAGTGGGGGAGGAGGCAGAAGAAGTCACAGAAGGATAAGTTGCAGGAAAGAGGAGAGAGGAATGCAAAAATGACAAGAAAAGAAGAGTGGGCTCCTGTTTATGTGATGTCTGTAAAAAAAAAAAAAAAATAAAGGTTTTGTTCCGGAATCTTGGATTCATCTTGGGGCCCTTGACGCATTCCAAACAGCGTTGCAGCAAGCAGTTAGCCTGCGACCGTGCAGTGCTGTCTGCATTAGCACTTAGGTCTCCTGGTTACTCAGAAGAAGCCGTGTGCTGTCAGAGCCACAGCACCAAAGTCTTTATGGCCACAGCTGACAGACTCTAACCTCTGCCCTATTAGTGAACATACTGGGAGCCGCTGTGCTCGCTTCTTTCTGTCTCCGTGTGCCTCATCTGAGAGCCCTGATTAGGGCTTCAGGGAACCAGGAGACAGAGAGCATGGTGACAGACAGAGAGCCAGAAATAAAAAAGGCAAAGAGAGAATAGGGAAAAAGGAAAGGCAATATCAGTGGGAGAGAGAATCAAGACATTCAAAATATTTCAAATAAATGGGTATGGGTTGGTTCTATACACAGTATATGTCTACATAGCTAGTGTATGTATGGCTAAGATAACTGCAACAGAGACACGAGGAAAGAATCAAAGTGGATATAGGACAAAAGGAAGAAAAGACAGAAGAGCGACAGAAGGTGAAACGCAGGTGGAGGTGAGTGAGAACATGAGAGCCAGGTAGTGAGAGGCGATGTGGTGTGTAGTGAGGGCTGTGTTAACCTGTGTGTTATCGATGCTGTGAACCACCCCCCTCTGTTATCGCCTACTGGTACCCTCCTGGGCTCAGCACACACAAGATCATTCGGATCCTGGAGGAGCTCTAAGGCTTAGGTGGGGGTGATTGAGGAAAGCTACTGCTAACTGGCCGGTGACTGGGTGAGTTGGAGGTCTAGAGGGTCTTAAATATACACTGCATGTTTCATGACTTTTGCCGCATGCTAATGCAACAGCTTGCGTGTTGAAATCCAAAACAATGTGAAGTAGAAATATATAATATATAATAAGAAATAGAAACTGGCATGTATTTAGTTTAATCATTTTGTACCTGTTCAGGTGTCTAATTTGCCTTTAACATTAAAACACTATTCTATGCTTCAATACGATGTGGAATCTACGTAAAAAGGTTTTCACAATAATACAGTACAGGCCAAAAGTTTGGACACACCTTCTCATTCAATGTGTTTCCTTTTTATTTTCATGACTATTTACATTGTAGATTCTCACTGAAGGCATCAAAACTATGAATGAACACATATGGAATTATGTACTTAACAAAAAAGTGTGAAATAACTGAAAACATGTATTATATTTTAGAATCTTCAAAGTAGCCCCCCTTTGTTTTTTGTATTTATAAGGGAAAAAATTCCACTAATTAACCCTGACAAAGCCCACCTGTGAAGTGAAAACCATTTCAGGTGACTAACCCAGGAAGCTCATTGAGAGAACACTAAGTGTAAAGGAGTTAGAGCTGCAGAGGACACATGCACATCCACAGAGCAGATGACCCACACACGTACTGAGCATTAGCCTTAAGATACCAAAGGTTAGCTGAAAACTGGGGTGAGGGGCTAGTGAAGGCCCAGCGCTGCAGGTAGGGGGTGTCTTGAGTGGGAGTAGGAGAGTCAGGCTAGGCTGTTGACTGGGTGGTTTGGCTGGCTGATGAGCAGTGAGGCTGACTGTCAGTGCGAGCCTGTAATTGAGGGTGGGTGTGAGCTTCCCCCATAGATTCCCTATATTCCCTGACAGCTGCAGCACAGCAGGCTACAGGCTGTTCACATATAGCTCTAGTAATGATGATCTGCTCCTACAGACTGGACTCAAATACATCTCTTTATCAGCTGCTTTACACAGATGAAATGTGGCACACGTACAAGTAAGACTATAGGTGTAAGAGATATAAATGTGTTATTCAGAACTCAGACTCGTACATTTTGTTCAAAACTATAAGGATCTAATGCATAGACAGTGGGTGGCTGTTTAAAGTAATGTGAATTTGAGAGCAGCAAGAATAACATGGACAACTTTTTTGAAGTAACTGACCTGTACGAGTCCCACAAGAAAGAGACACACAGAGACATTCATTTCAAAAAGCTGGTTTTTCCTGGGATAAAAAAAAAAACCCTTCATTTTATATTTCGATCCATAGCTGAGTGGTGTGTTTGGTAAAGTGTAGCTCCCCAGGGAGTCAGGGCCTGTGATCCGGCGGTGCTGCAGGTTGAAAGGGAACTCACATCTGCTAGTGCCTCAAATCCGCCGCATCAATAAACCAGACTTAAATGTATTTCAGTTTACCATTTGCTCAATTCATGCTGGCATTTCTAAACTCTTTACAGCCGCCCCTTTCTTTTAGTCCCTGTTTCTCGCTCTCTCCTTCTGCCATGTTTTCTTTTTCGGACAAGGAATGGTGAGGCCTGTAGCATTATATACTCCTGCCATTCTCTTGCTTTTATTCTTTCCCAATCTCTGCCCTCTCTAAAAGCGAGAGGATTTGTGGCTAACCCCTGCGGTATTAGTTTCTGTTGACTTTGGGTGATCCGCACTTTGTCTGGCCAATGGAAAAGCCGTGTTGTGTCCTGGCTGTCCCCTGACCTGCCCATAACACACACGTGGTGCCATTCCATGTAACTCAATTGGAAAGCTTGGAACAAATCTTCTGCATGGAAGGTCACCGAGGCCCTGAGGACCCCTCATACTTGACACAGTCGCCCACAGATGTGGCCTGCCTGTACAGCACCGAGCGGTCGCAACGGATCCTGAGTTTTCAGCGAGAGGGGAGGGAGCAGCAGAGGGGTCAGGTCTGGACAGAACCGGAGACCATGCTCCACTGGGCCACACAGACGAGCTGCTGCCGCTCTAATTGGCTGCAAAGCAGGAATGAAAGCCCAATACACTACACTCGTATTAGCCTCTGCTTTAAGGACAATAGGAGCTGAAGGACCACAACAGCAAAGCAGACAAGAATTAACGATGGCCATTATGGCTGCCAGCGACCACAAACCGTTAATTTCAAACCAGGTTTTTACAAGACGGGTAATTAAGGGCCAAGTACGCCAAGCTGCATCTTCCGGCATGTAATATTTCTGCTTTTAGTGTAAAACGTCTGACAGTGAGTTTCAATTTTAGATCTCAACCCCCACTTCTAATCTGTCTTGACTGTAGCTTTGGGCTATTTGGCAAAAACATTTATGTTCGTTTGGTTTAATGCCTTAAATTAGCCCACATCACACTGCTCTCAGTCTGACCTGTTTAATGCATCCTGACACCAGCAATTCTGCGTCTATCCCTCCGTGCTTCTCTACTTCTCTACTCCAACAGGGGAATTCAAAGACACATATTTTGATGAGGATATAAAAATAAAAAGGAGTGTGAGAGCCCACGAGCGGAAGAAAGAGAGAGAAAGGAGAGGGTGTTTTTTCATGCTGAGAGTCAAAGGATTTTAAGTAGCCTGTGTAAAGAGGTGATGTTAATTGCCAACGTTTCCTCTCCCTCTCTCAGTTTCTCCTTCATGTGTGCGGCGTCTGGCAAACCAATTTGCACAGGCAGCATCAAGGAATTTCTGTGTGCAATCAGATAACACGCGGCAGAGCCAGAGAGGCAGAGCTCTGACTCAAGATAATGGCTGGATTTATGGGAAATCTCATCACATGCTTTCTTCTTCTCACCTGCAAGCAAATCAGAAACACAAACAGGCGGATGAACAATGAAGAAATCCATGCCCGCTTGTGTGCATTGCATATATTCATGCACAATATGTAAACGAATGAAACATGAAAAGAGGAGACACATCCAGAGGGAGACATGGGAATCACGGCATTCAGAAAGGAGGAGTCGCAAAGAAATCCTGCAGATGCGATTTTAACAAGTGCACGACATTCACCCACTCTGACAGCCGACTTGGTGAGAATGACGTTGGCGGGAAAGCAAGAATGAATAAACTCCATCTGACATGGTGATGAGCCCTGACCTTTCTGGATGAGAGGAGGAGGATGTAGAGACAGGAGTCGTACTGCTGTGGGGGCGGCTGGGTGACACAGACGCAGGAGAAAGACGGGGGGGGCCCTTATTCACTTGTGTCTGTGAATGCGTGTGAATGTAGGGCACGCATACCCACGCATTGAGGTACAGTATGTCCATGTTTGTCAGCCAAAAGCTACAGTTCCTTCAAAATATGACATGGATCCAGTGTGATGGAGGCAGAGCCGGAGGCAGAGGGATGTTTAACCCTGCTCAGGGCTCCTATATTCGGCTACAAAGGCCAGACCTTGTAGCCCGGAAGAAGTATTCAGATCCTTTACTTGAGTAAAAGTACTAATACCACACTGTAAAAATACTCTATTGCGTCGCTCCTTCCATCTGTCTCTCACTCTGTCGCTCTCCTTCTCCTCCTCTGTCCCTCTGGCTGGGAGAGACATAACAGCTAGTGACAGAAGTTAAGTGATTCCCGATCACGCCGTTCGCACAAAAACCCGGCAGCAAAACACTGTCTTGCACATGGATACTCAGACAGGCACCCACACACACACCCACACCCACCCACCCACCCACCCACCCACACACACACACACACACACACACACACACACACACACACACACACACAGAAGATTATGAGACAGTTTGTACTGTTCAAACCGCCTATGCTCATTGTGCGCCTGCCTGCATGCATATGTTTATATTGTTTGCATATCCATCCATTCTTTTGCTGTGGCTCCCGGAAACACCTCTGAGGGAAATTCCTTTGCACCCCTGCATATAGAAATGAGCTAGTAGCTAAAACTGGTACAATACACCACTTCTTACATGGTCCCTGACTAATAAATGTAATAAACTAAACTGATGCATCCTATGCTGACTCACTCTCTCTTCGATTCTCTGCTTCTTGCTCTCCTCCTGCCCATTAAAATGGAAATGTCAACATCAAAGTCTCTGTCCCAATCTCTTCTCCATCCAGAAGTGAGGTGTAGGAGGGAACGTCTAGACTAGCCAGCAAGCGTCCATATCCACAGAAGTTAAAACCACTTAGTCAGCGGGAGATGTCATACTACAATTATAGCATACTCGCACACACTCACAGGCATGCACATACGCGCACCATTCACCTCTGGCAGTCAGCCAGAGATGGATGCGGGAGGAGGAGAGAAAGAAGTCGAGATGGGCATATTTTCCCTTTAAAGATGCCGATTTTGTGTTGACTGAGCAGCTCTGCTGCCACGATTAAAGATGTGAACAACTACCTGAAGATGATCTGACAGCCCTACTCATGCATCACAGACCAGAGAAGCTGGTCAAAAGAACTAACAACTAAGGGAGTGTGATTTTGTGAAATGAGATGCTGTGCTTACAAAGCAGAAACATTTACTTCATCTTTACATCAAAGGAATACCTACAAACAAACATGTATGCCAATTGAGCAAATAAATGCTCAATATAGATGACTATAATACTGAATGCTGACAACCAGTCCCATCAACGTTAAGCTCCGTCTTTGTCCATTTACTCTACTTCCACTACATCCACTGTGCTAATTAATACACAAGCAGGAGCACTTGGAACCATTAATCAGGCATTTACGAGGCCAGTCCGAACATTAAAAAGGTTATTTGCCTAATAGATAAAGAGAGTGTGTAGTGAAGCTGAGGTCTGGAGCTGGTAAGAGCCTTCCTGATCCTCAACACTTAAATACACAAAATAAATAACCACAAAGTCACAAAAATGTGCAGGCGTTTGCTAAAGGTGTCTGAGTGGTAAAAAGTATTTCATTACAAGGTTCCACAAATGCTGTCTGTTTTTTGAACATTAAAGCATGTATAGTAGACACCTAAAAAAAAACAAGTCTGAACCTGAAAATGAGCATGATATGGGACCTTTAAATATACACGATCCTCATTTGTTCATTTGGAAGCCGAGTGAGAACAAAACAAAGACTTTTGAGCTGCGGATGGGAAGTGCTCCTCATTAGTGTTTTATTAAAAAGGAGGCCTTTTAAGTTATTTTGCAAGGTTGTTGAATTTTAATGACCCCCTCACTGTGCTCCAGATAGCAACGTGGTTGTGAACACAGACACGAGAGGAGAAGTAACAAGTGAATGGAAAGAGAGATGAGGAGGGAGATAAATGAAATTAGAAAGAAGGAGCAGAAGAAAGAGAGGAAAGTAAAAAAAAATGTGATGGTGAGACCAGAGAAGATGAAGAAATAAGAGTGAGAGAGGGTGTGATTCAAATTCTCTTTTAGTCTTTTAGTGGCGAGATAATGAGATAAAAAAAGGAATGATGACATAGCTGTAAAGATCTGAAGAGACGACTGAGCAGAAGGCTTTAAATGGAAGTAAATGGAGTGGGGGTTAAAAGGACCAGTCTCTTTCTGTGTCTATTTATCTGCCTACAGTGTGTATATCTAACAGTTCTCCTTCTGCCTGCGTCTCTCTGCCTTCCACTTTTTCAGACAGCAGACACACAGTCGCTGCCTGTAAGCCGTCACTGACATGTGTCACACACTGATGCCACCTCCCTGTTGTGATCTTCTTGTCTGATTGACAGCTTGCTCTCTCTGGCATCGGCAGGACGCACACACAAACGCAAACACAAAAGCACACACGTGCACCCACTTGCTGTGGTGTTTGCTCTGAGGTCGAGCAGACTGCTCAAGGCAGTCTACTCCGCAACATGGAGCTCCTTCAATCGGAGTTTCTCCCCCCAGTTTGAATTTCACGAGGAACCCAAAGTATCTTTCTCCATCGCTGCGAGCTTTGCCGAGTGTCACAACAAGAGTGTGATCTAACAATACAAAGTAAGTTTTAGGGATGCACCCAATCCAGATTTTTGGGGCTCGGCCAAATATTGAATCCACTGGTTAAGATTCTGCCGAATCCTACTCCCATCCTCAGTCCATTAACACAGTAAACACATGATGAAGTACAACGTCCACAGCAGTGTGTTTTTCATTTTATTTACCTGAAGTTGCTGCATTTTGGCTGTTGTCTTTATATTCAGTCACACAGTCAGTCTTCATGCACAACTGGTATTCTTTCGGATGTTTCATACCAAATGTTTTAACAGCGGCCATGTTGTGTATTGTTTAGGGTCCTCGCCACCACGAGACAAATCGGCTGGACTTGAACGGCCTTCTTTTGACTGAAAGTACTGCCAAACATAACAAGTTCCATTTTCACTTTCTCACAGCCTACGGCATTGAACGCTCCACCTACGTGAACACCTTCCCGTAATCAAAGATGGCATTCATTATGTCAACCAGCGTAGCGCGCGTAGTGCAAGCGTGGGGTTCGGTGGGAAAAAATTCGAAGGTTCGGTGGAAACCGAACCCCGTCAAAAAGCCCAATATTCGGCCAAAGCCGAATCCTGGATTCGTTTCCAACCTGTAGGGGGACCGAAGCGGGAAAAGATACATAGTGTTGCAAAATAACAACATAATCAGTTCACACGGAGACTTTTGTGTGTCCACCAGGTCAATCAGAAACAGCAAACAATGTGAATGCTTTCTATGCTACTAGTTTCAAGTATATATTTAGAAGAAGTGACAGCACCAAGGAGAGGGGACATCGTTTCACTAAGAATTTGTTTTTGTTTTTTGCAAAAGGCAATAAATCATTGAAATTCTTTTGGTGCTACTGGAATAAATAACACTTCAATCTCAAAAAAAATCTTCACAATAAACTGAAGAAGGCTGTTGCTGCAATTTTGTTAATTTTACAGGAAAAAACACTGCACCAATAATGAAGAAACACTCATAATTAGATGAGGATCCTACGATCAAAATGATGAAGTTACTGTTTAATGCGGGCCACTTTTTTTCCATGTTGCGTTCAATTTAAAGATTTTGGTCTATTTTGCTTTCATGTTTTCTTTTACTCTAATGGAAATAAAACTTCCAAAATACACATTTAGATGCTATTTGTTTCAGGCTGCATCTGTACATTTCTTCTACATTAATCTACATATTTAAACCTAACATTTAAGCGGGGGGGAAGAGTCTTAAATCATTAACTGGGCCTTGTCAAATGTATGCATATTAGTGCATTTTAATTAGTTAACGCCTAATTTGCATATCAATGTGGCGATTGAGATGACGTTATTAGACACAGATTTGACTGTAGCTGTTCACCTGGAGTGTCTCTATTAAGTACAGCACATTAGCCTGTATGGCCATGATGTCTCTTCTAACTTAGCACACAGCTAGTAGCTCATTTTAGCAAGACAGAAGTTAACCATTTTTGTTTTGTCTTTTGGCTAATTAGCTGTAAACTCGAGGCACTGGCTGCTTGGTCTTTTGTTCATCACCACTCACCTCCACACAAGCCAAGACAAACGTTCTGGGGTAGGAGCAGGAAGGGACTGCTGCCTGTTCATATCAGATCGGTTCGAGATAGTACTTTTGAATGTTTGATCGTTTGGTCGTCCCCTGGATGCCCCTGTGCTCAAATGTTGGTACTCTTTTCGTTTGATCAAAAGGCTCTGGGCTGCCGGACTATATCCTGCCGCTGTCTGTGTGTGTGTCTGCGATCGCGGACAGAGAGAGAGAAAGAGAGAAAGTCTCATCTCCTGACCTGATATTTAGATTTTATAATCAATAAATACATTAGTTTGACAGGAAAGCAAAAAAAACGAAAAAAAAACAACCTTTATATATTATACCAGAAATAAGGGCACTTTCTCTCGAGGAAGAAAGAGGGCAGGTGCTCAAGCCCCTTTTGATGTCAATGTGTGCGTGTGCCTGCCTGTTGCTTACGGAATAATGCTACGACTAAAAGTTTCCTGGGGGGAACTGGCACTTGGTGACTTTAGTTCCGCGTTACGTGCATCAATCTACACACCGTGTGTTCCGCATGTGTCTGTGTGCGCCAGACCGTGACCCCCGTACCGTGACGACTTGAACCAAATACAAACTATTACAGCCGTACCCAAGAGTCCAAACACATTACAATCAGTGGGAAGAGGTGCAATGATCAGAGCTGCAGGCTTAGGAATGAGACATGTAGCAATTATCTATGGTTCTCTTTAAAAGTCAATAAACCCCCTGAAAACGTACATGGGTATTTAGAATAGTTGTTGATGGATTCAGGTCCAAATCTTAACATTTTAGGGAGAAGCATCGGAATTCTACACATTGGGAAAGACCGAGGGGAAAAAGGTTCAGTTATGAAAGAAAAGAGCAGGAAGAAACAGATGCTTACGTTATTATTATTTTATAACACCACCACTGGGAGGAAAGGCACATACACACCCACATGTGCACGTACACACTAAAGTAAAATACTTGCATAAATGACAAGTAGCAAACATTTGGCCTCTCAGCTTCCTGAATGGCAGTAATTGTGTTTTGGCGCTGAGTGACGGACAGGGTTTGAGTGGCAGAAATGAGTGCAGTGGAAAAGGTCGCTTAGCTCGTTATGAGTAGCAGGTAGCGGCGGTAAGGATGCAGCTGCCGTGATTGGACCATTGAGTTCTCGGCCTTCTTGATTCCTCTATTGTTTCTGATGTAGGGCTGGGATACACTGAGGGATTTTGACAGCATCATGCTGTGTACCACTTATGTGTGTGTGTGCATATGTGTGTGTTAGCTCCCCCCGGATGGCGTGAGTCAGTGTTTCAGAAAGGCTCGCTGCCGTTTGACGCCCACTTCTCTGACTAAACGGGTTTGTTTTTCAAATGTCAGATCATGGTGGGGGAATGAGGCGGCCCTCCGACGTGGCTATGATTGTTTTTTTTTTCTAGAAAAATGGAATGACGGCAAAGAAAGAGGGAGAGAGAGAGAGCAAGGGGAGATGAGAACTGCTTTCCATTATTAGCCGGGCTCATTCTACCGACAGAGGAAATAGTGAGTCTCTCTCGTTCTGCTGATCGATCCCTCAGTGCTGGGAAGATGGCCATCACAATACGCTCTCCATCTCTCCATCCATCTATTCCTTTCTCTCTATTTTATCCCTCTCTTTTTTATCTGTCTGTCTGTCATTTGGTTTCTATGTTTTCTCAGATAATTGCTTTTCACTGAAGATAATTCTTGAAGCGAAGTCCTTCGCCAATGAACAAATTGTCATAAAAAGTTATAAGTTCTAACATTATAGTCTCTGTAAAATGGAATCCAGAGCTCAGCTCATGGCATGTGATAAAAAGCAAAATATGAGTGGGAGTTTTGCAAGTTGAAGGGTGAGGGTGTGTGTCCTCTTGATGGCGGTGCTCGCCCAGAGCCAGAAGCAGCGACTGCATACACACGCTTTAAGGTCACGGCAATAAAAGCCAAAGAAGCACTGATGAAATATGATTTGAGTCAAACACATTTATTACTCTACTTGCTGTAACTTACTAGGAGCACTGCCATTTAATTGAAATTGCTACTGTAAGCATGGGGCTCTTAACAACAGTACATCTCCCTGTGTTTAATATGCATTTGCATTATAGAGAAAGTGAAAAACTTCAATCTATAGTGGATTGGAAACAAGCCATCAGCTCTCGCTAATAAAATGAAACACTGCACTGATAATGAGACATTAAAGGACACGACATTATAGGAGTTTAAAAAAAAAACTTAATTGCCGCAAGGCACTTTTGTATTTTTTTTATTCTGTATCTTCACTGAAGTATTTCATAGAGTAAATACGTCCATTATTTAACAGTTGACAATGGTTGGTGTTCACTAAATAAGTCTTGAAAAGGATTAACTATACACACCATTTAAGCGGGGTTTCCCACAGGATTTTGTGAGACTGTGGTGGGTGGACCTCGGACCCTGTGGGGGGGTCCAGGGAAATGCTCCTTTGGAAGAAGAAAATGTCATTTCAAAGTTACATGAATCAATCTGGTGCCCTTTGAGAGCAAAATTAAGAGGATAGATCTATGAAGGATATTGGGCTGTTGTAAAAACTGTTGTGCTCCATACCCACATATATATGCTGTATAAATAAACACTGCAGCACGGTACTGTCATTTGATAAGACATTAAGAGATTAGAAAATGTGCTGTCCTTGGTTGAAAAACGAAAAAAATAAAATTAAAAATAATTGATTAGTCAATAGGGTTGGGTGTCGGTTGGGTTTTATCTGATACCGGTGCCTACTCTGTATTTTTTAAACGGTTCCAGTGCTTAAACGGTTCTCTAACCGGTACTTAAAAAAGACAAAATGAATGGCAAGGGTGTTTGCTAGCCTACTTGGTATGCAAGATTTGCAGTCGGCATTAAATTACTAGACTTACCCGAAGAGGAACTGCTGCTGTCATCATCATCATCATCATCATCATCTGTGATGTCCACCACCACACTGGCAGGGCTGGGACTCTCTTCAATTGATCTGGCGAGGCCAATACCGGCTGCTGTTGTTGAAGTGCTTGGCCTTGCGTCATGTAGGTTATCAAACACGGTGCATTGTTCGGCTTTTAAATAAACTCCATGTGTCGCCAGATGTTTCATGAAATTCAACGCGTTACCTCCCTTGCATGACATTGGTTTAAGGCATCTGTTGCAAGTCTGCATCCTTAGACGTGAAATGCAGCCAAACCTTCATTGAGCCTCTCACTATCAGTTCTGATCAACACGTGTGCTGAGTAGCGGCACTGATGTCACACAAGTTGACGCCGGAACACCAGGGGGCAGTGTCGTTACTACCGTTTACATCGGAACAGGAGCCCTATTGGCACCGCGTTTCGGCACCCAACCCTATTAGTCAATCAAAATAAAATGGTTAATGCAAAATACATTTTAAATTGAGCTGCCGACATTTTCTCTTTAAATTCTAGACATTTTATAGACTAAACAATTACTTAATTGAAAAAAAAATAGTGAACAGACTGTTATCTGCAGTCCCCATGCACTAGTGATGTACAGTGTGACATGAATGTATTGATCACCTTCTGCTGTGTTTGTATCCAATGGTGAGGTCTTCTGTCTGCTGAGGAGAAGAAGCTCAGAGCAGAAGGGCCATCGCTCAATGTCAGAGATTCATCATCCCAAAACACGCACACGGCGAGCTACTTCGGCTTACTTCTAACTTCGTAATGCAGACTGACAAAGCCAAACCACAGTCATGCGATAAGTGGAAACTTAGACCCAGGAGAATCCTCAGTACAACACAAAACCCGTCACACGCACAATCACCTCCTCCCACAAATCGGTAGGGAAGTGTGTGTCAGAAGGCCCTTCCCATGTGGTCAGCGCAACAGAGACAGGATTGTCACTGACTGAGCTCTCTGTGATATGGAGGTGTTGACAGGTAGCACTCCTACGGGACTTTTTCCACAACAAACTAGTACCGCGTGCATGCACACACACACACACACACACACACACACAAACACACACACAGGACGTGACGTGACAGGCTGAGAATCTCCGCGACAATGTGGGATCCTCAGCACATCAATAATGCAGCGCCTCTGACAACTAGAGGAATCAAACTCCCCACACCATCTCACTCCACAATCATTCTTTCTCTCTCATTCTCTCTCTCTATCCCGCCATAAGTCACCATCTCTCGCTCTCCATCTCTCCATCCATCTCTGCTCACTTCGTTACCCTCTCTGCTACAGCATGAAGTCAGAGTGCAAATTACAAAACAGGCAGAGGAAACAGCAGAGCCACTGTTGTTCAGACAACTTTGCTGGGTAGTATCGAAGAGTGACAGAATAACACATTTGGCCTTATGGGATCAAAACACAACTAAACAGCTGATATGGATAAGAGTATATATACATATATATGTGTGTGTGTGTGTGTGTGTGTGTGTGTGTGTGTGCGCGCGCGTCTTCAGTAAATGCTTATGCGTTTGGGCAGTTAGCTGCAGGCGTATAGTTCAGTCATTTAGCTAGTTTGTCAGCCACATAAACAGCAATGTACAAACACACACACAGCGAAATGTCTGTCATAACCAAAGAGCAGCGTCTCGCCGTGGCACAGCAGCCATCTGTAGCCATGACAGATGAGAGCTGCTGGAGACACTGGAGTGTGTACATACAGTACAGACGCACAGAGAACAGAGCCGGAGGCCTGCAGAGTTTGGATGTCACCGCAACGGCTGTCACCAACTGCCTTGTCATTGTATTGCCACATAAATCTGCATTGTCTGGTGCCCTGAGTGTGTGTGTGCGTGTGTGTGTCCCTTTGCACTGCCATTGTTTTTCAGTGTGAGTAAAGGATAATTCTGGTTTATTACAACACTGGTCTTATTTTTGTGATTTTAGTCATCATTCCTGTTGGTTGATAACAGCGAACTAACCAGGGAACACAGTGACGTCCCTAAAAAGTGGTGACATGGCAAGAAACACAAGTAGTTACTTTAGATGGACAGACAGTTTGTACACAAACTCCCCGGTCAGCCAAATTATTTGGAAGCAAAAACAAAAGCAAACTAAAATATTGAGTTGTTTTAAGTGGACTTCCTAGCTTAACTTTGACATACCAAACTCCACGTAGGAGCACAGTTCTCGGTCGCAATAAGGGACCATTATCAATATTTCAGGTTTAACCTCCAATTAGGGTGGTTTTGATAATCTGGTTAAATTATAGGCTCCATCAAACTCGGTCTGACTGCTGACAGCGATGTTGCAGTGATCCCAGCCATAACTTGCACAATGGATCCAGTGGACAAAACGGCAAAAATAAAGACCCAAGTTGTAATAAACTGGAGATTACTTTTCATATGGAAGTTAATCACGTTTCTGCAGAAATGCGTCTGAGAATTTTTGTGCATTCATTGTAGTTGGTGATTCTGCCTTTTACTTTCTCCCCCTCTCAGTCCACACTTCCTTCCTAATGGCTGAGACACAGTCAACCATGTGACTGGTCACAAATGCTAATGATGCATGGCTAACGCAAGACTCTCTCCCTCTTTCTCTGAACAGTTCATTTTAACTGCTATACCTGCAATCTAAATGGATCTGACAAGCGTGCACACACACGCACGCACGCACGCACGCACGCACACACACACACACACACACACACACACACACACACACACACACGCACGCGCACACACACCAACTCATCCATATAATCCTGACAGCCAGTATTGCTCTGCAGAGAGATATTACTTAGCTGTATTGCATTGCTTGCACTTGCAGCAGAGAAAAGCATATTACTCACAAATGTCATTTAGGCGTGAGACTGTGGCTGGCTGCTCCAGACAAGCTGTGTGGAAATAGTTTCCCTCCCAGCCCTTGTCCTGTGACCAATGTACAGTCACCACAGAATCACCACAGTGCTGCTTTGGCACTTCAGTCACAGTGAGACAAACTCTTAATAATGCAATGGTACGTTCTTTGGCGCTATTACAAATGGGCCCAAAACCATGGATGGGCAAGTTTCATAAGAATCTCTCTCCTGCTGTGATGGAAGTGATGTATGTCAGGGGGGTTTTGTCTGGGGAATCTGGGGTGAGTGGAGGGGGTGGTTTATAAATTCCCTTACATTTAAACACACAGACACTTTCGCTTGCCTTTGAAGGGAAGCGTCACGCGTGATGCCACAATCTCCTCATATAATGGGAAACCAGAAAAGAGGATTGAAGCATGGAGGGAAGAAAGAGACACCCTATTTCCCCCCCCCCTACGTCCCACTCTTCTCTCGTCCTTCCCTCCCCCCAAGTGCTGGCAGGACTGGCCGGCAGAGGATGAGACTGTTTGCCATCTCCCCTGGAAATGCTTTTGTCTCTCGCCCTCTTTTTTCTGTCACACTGTCTCTCTCTTCGTCTCTCTGCCGCTGGAGTCCTGTTGTCCTCTACATCTCCTCTAGTCCTTGCGTCTTCCCTCTCCATCCCATCTTTTCTGTGTTTTGTTAACGTTCCATTAGCAAGTCTAATGTCAGGCCTTCCTCGCTGCCTCCTGCTTGGCTCGCGGCTCTGCGCTTTCCAGGCACTATGACAATGTTTTCCCCAAGCCCCATTAGTGTCTCCTCACACCACTAACAGCCATGCAGCACACAGAAGGATGAGAGGGGGAGGAATGAAGAGGAGGATTACAGAAGAGGAGAGGGGAGGGAGAGGGAGAGGAGGGGGGGCAGGGGGCGAGTTTATTGGGTGAGACTGGGGAGAGCGGACCAGGCAGAGTGGCTGGCCAATTGAGAGAAAAGGGTGGAGAGGGGATTAAGGGAGACCGAAGGGGGGCCAAAAGGGGAAATGATCAAAAGAGAAGCATAGGGCAATGCTCGCAGGGGAGAGGAGGACGGATTGGGAAGAGGGGTGGGTGGGATGTGAGGGGGCTGGGAAATGCGGGCCCTTCCAATACGCCTGTATAGCAAACATAATTTGCATAGAACCGATGCGGATGGAGTTCTGTGTCACAGTTATTTGCATTCATTTGCATAAAATTAATCCCCTTCCCAATTGCTGCAGCGATTGTTTCTGATGCAGAAAATAAGTCAACAAAATGAACTGACGCATCCACACAAAGCAAACATATTGACTCAAACACATGCTGGAAGAGAGCATGGTGGAGGTGTTTGGGCTAATGTGTGGGGGAATATGTGTGTCAGTGCATCTGTGTACTTGCGTGCGTGGAGCCATCTGCGATCATTTGAGGTCATCTACTGCTCATTTAACAAAACAGGTTTTCCGCTTGGTAAACTGTGATCACTATCCACTACCAAAAATGTCTTCCCCTATTTCTTCTTCTTCATAAACACACACATATGGATACAGTCCAAAAAAAGTTGTCAGAGCGCATCAAAGTGCTTCATGTTTTTACTACACAGTCTGCCAAGTTGAATACTGTTGGCCACTCTCTCCACTGCTCCAGTTCAGTATCTTGTTCAAACGCATCTCAACAGCACAATGAAGGTAACAAGTAACCCTCCACATTTCTGTCCATGGAAAGTTAGCACTATGTTGAACTTTAACCCACTACTAGTAGGATGAAATGTTACAAGAACATGTAATATGCTGTATGCATCAATCAGATGCAAACATTTTCTTATTAAAATAAGTGAAATAAGTCAAGTGAAATGCACCACAGAGAATACAACTGAAACCCTGTGTTGAAGAGGGAAATCTATTATTTTCTGACTCACAAAGCATGACATTATAAAAATGCAACTGGCATCTGCAAGCTCCTCCAACATGTACCTGTTACAGTACGCGTTTAAAGATTAAACCAAGATCACAGAAGCACACATCCAAGGACAAATGCGTCTCCGTGCAAATGAATTCCAGGAGGCTCGGTGCGAGGAGAAAGGAAAATAACAACATGAAAGATTCCTTCACTAATCATTTTATCCTGCGATCAATTAAAACTACAGAGCATGAAATAATGCGGATCCTGCACTCAGGAGTGGGCATTGATCAAACACATTAGGATGGTTTTGCATCCGTGCTTGTGGTGTGTGTGTGTGTGTGTGTGTGTGTGTGTGTGTGTGTGTATATACACGTGAAAGCAACAAATAAAAAAAAGAGGGAAGAGTGAAAGTGTGTTCACGCTTGTGTTTCTGAGTGTGTACCTCATCTGTGTGTGTGGCCATTGATCAAAGGCAGAGCCCTAGTTTGCCGATGTGGAGAGGAGCCAATTGATCAGAAATGGCTGTAATTGGAATCTAAATAAGACCTACAGCATTGATCTCACCTCAGATTTCAGCTCCTGACTTCTATAAATGTGGGTTTGCTTAAGGCCAGCCAGCACATACTCTAAACCTCCATCTTCAGCACATGGATTATGCATCAATAATAACCAAAGTTAAACTCTAACGTCTGAACTGAGTAACTTGGATGATTGACTTTACATCCTACATTTTATAATAGGCTTCCTGCAATACGCCTTTTCACTGCACCACCTACTCAATGAAATGCAGTGATTAACCAAAGTAGCGGAGAGTGATTGCAAATGCCAACTGCTTTTAAGAATCAAACAATAGAGCAAATCAAGGTGGTGGTAAATACAGTGCACACACACACACACACACACACACACACACACACACACACAGGATCTGTGAGTTGCCTGGTGAGCGGTGTCATGAAGACAGAATGTAGCCAGTAGCAAATGGCCTTTATACTGTATGTGTGTGTTTGTTACAGTATGTTGTACTGTACTGTGTGTGTTTAAATGGTCCTCGGTGCATAGCCACAGGCATAGAGAGAGAATAAGAAGCCAATGAAGTAAATGCCTTACCTCTCTGTAAGGCATTTAAAATGCATTATTCTGTTATCCCCACTAGTATCATATGAACAGATGAGAGGAGAGATAGACATTTAAACATAATTGGAGGCATATAAAGCAAACATGTTCTTCAGAGTTTATGCATTCGCACCTATTTACAAGTACATGTCACTCAAAATCACATTAGCATTGCAAACACATCCACACAGGAACAATCGTGGAAGCATACACAATGCAGTGCTGTCACACAAAACAACTGTAAACAAAACCCTTGTGGAAAAACAGAAATGTTGTTGATGTAATTACTCACTTGATGTGATCACAAAGAGTAATAACTTCAGTGAATATATTCATTACCAATAACGCCAACATTGTGATCTAGTGAGCTAAGTCATGAGATAACCGCTTTTATGGAGATTCCTGCAAAGCTATTGCTTTAATTTGCAATTGCAAAATGTTGTTTTGACCTTAGTGTCTCCACTGCATGACCACTGCCTTTCCTAATTGCAGTGCTGTTACTGCAAAAAACTATAATTTGTAATTTAGCACCACATTTGCATATGCATGTAAATGAAGTATAGCCAACGACGGAATGAGAGGATGGTGAAAAAATGGGTCGTGGGAGACAAGGGGGTGGGGGGGGGGGGCTGAGGCTGCTGTAGTTCCCATGTAAAGTTTACATGGGAAATCAGACACACTGTAACATGTGCAAGTCGGATTGACAGCAGTCACAGCTGACTCCCAGTACTGACAACCAGCATTACAGGTTAACGATAACTCGGCATACATGAAGCATGACCTTTACTAATGCTCAGGCAAAAACTGCAGCTTTCCCCTAATGATGGATGGCGCCTTGATTAGAAAAAAAGCTTGTTTGCAAGTCTGTATTAGGGTGGTTGTTTGTGTATTCAGATATGTGTCCTTATGTATGCATATGTTGATGAGTGTGTATGTGCGCCTACATGTGCAGATCATTGTGTGTGTGTGTGTGTGTGTGTGTGTGTGTGTGTGTGAGAGACCGTTCTTCAGCCTCAGCAGGAGAGCTGCTTGAGTCTTAATGAGGCTGTTAATTAGTGTGCTTCAGAATGTACATCTAATGAGTGTGTCTTTTACGCAGAGAAAACACACACACACACACACACACACACACACACACACACACACACACACACTCATTTGCATACACATACAAGTACAAACAAGAAGAAAAGGCAAATGGACAACAGCATATAGATATGGAACACATCTGGCAGACTTGTGTCTTTAGAGAGAGGTGTGTGTGTGTGTGTGTGTGTGTGTGTGTGTGTGTGTGTGTGTGTGTGTGTGTGTAGCACTGTGTTGAAGAGTGCGGACCAGCATGAAAGATGTAGCCGGAGGCCTTTCTCAGCGTATCTCAATGGGAGCTAACATTCCCGTGCATGAAGAGAGACGAGCTGGAAGTGAAGACGGTTCTGAGCCTTCTGCAGTCTCTGTTCTCCACCATCTGTTTACACACACACACACACACACACACACACACACACACACACACACACACACACACACACACACACAGTACTCACATCTACTGCTGCTGTCAACCTTCAAGAGTTGTACTGCTGAAATGTATGTTTTTTTGTGAGAAACTGAGTAACATCCAGTCAGATATTCCAATTGATGCCTGGGCATTTTGAAACTACACAATGGTTTCGTAATGGGTCCCTGCGGGCCCTTCGGTCATAAAAAACAACATTGCTCAGAAAAGCCCAATTTGATTCCAGTCAGAAACAATAAAACATCAACACTGGAGGTATGAGGTTTTTTTCTGACAGCAGCACAACAATGCAATGCTGCTACTTTCACTTACTACTAACTTTCAGTTATCCTGTAGACTCAGGCAAATCAATCAGATTTCCACATATCCACAGCAAGCATCAGATCAACTATTGCTTCATTCCTCACAGACACAACAGCTTGGTTCTGTAGCCCTGCCTTAAAGTATTCATAGGCAAGAAGACCAAACGTGCCCCAAATATTCATTTAATGCAGTCTGTGTGCTTGATAGACATTTCCCAAGTGTAAGTGCATAAGGCAATCATCAAACGTAGAAATCATGTTGAACCATGATTGATTGTTTTTCAAATATTTGGATCTGGCAAAAAGTCACGCTGAAAGAAAGAAATGCATGCACAGACTGTGAGAAAACGAGTGTAGGGGTGAGAAAGAAAATAAACCGCAAAGCCACAAACTAACAGTGTGAAACAACACATTTTCATCTCCTGTGTTCTGCCACACACTGTCTTATTGACATGAAAGCAGCACTGACTTTTCAAAATGTCTTAGAAACAATAATTTGTACATTTATTACCCAGTGTTGCAGCAGACAACTTAAGCAGAGACAGGAAATCCTAGCTCTCAAAATCTCCTGCGAGTTCAGCACCAAGGACAGCTCCTCTGCTGCTGCTCGCTAAGAACCTCTTCACTTTTTGGGGGATTTGTAGAGGCCAGATAGGCTCGTGTATAAACTTGAGAGTCCGGACAATATGGGACTTTGTAAAATGAATTACATTTTCCAGCATGACTAATTCGGATTTAATGCCTGTAAATGTAGCATGCAGGTCTTTTTTCAGTCCAGAAATGAGAAATCTAGTATTACTGTAGGACTCTTGCGGGCATACTGAAAACACTTGTTGTTTGCTACCATAAAAACCCACAAGAAGGATGCATTCTGGATCTTAAACCATAATTTATGAAAAAAAGGAGTCAGGAGAGGCCATATAATAGTTCTTCAGGCTCTTTTTGGGTCATTCACCCATACTACTACCACTACCACTTAAAGAGAGCCTGCTCAGTATCAGTCACAGCTTAGTAGTAGTGATAGAAATAGAGATAAGGTACTAACCTCTTAAAGCTGTTCCAGGGGGGAAGCAAGGAAGAGAAAAAGAGATATTCAGATATTCCAATGTTTAACTGGGGTTGTTACATATGGTGTTGATAAATGATCTCGCTTAACCTGTTGATTATTTGTTTAGTCTAGAAATTGTCAGAATAATCACAATCTCCTAGAGCCCAAAATAATGGTCTTCAGACAGAAGACAAAATCCCAAATTATTTGTTTATGTCACAAACAACTACCTAATTGTTTCAGCACTGCCATCCAGCCACACGGGTAAGACCTGACATGACTGCATATACAGAAGGTAAGTCATACACACGCACACACACACACACACACACACACACACACACACACACACACACACACATTAGAGAGGTCACCCCCAGCAGAGAGTCTGATAAAGATGTTGATAAAGTGGATGAATGCCAGAACTGCAGCAGAGGTACATCATTCCCTGGCCTCCGCCATGAATCTCTCGCTCTTCATACACTTACACACACTCTTTTTCACACGTACATGCAACATACACTTACACACAGTCATATATGTTCACATACTCCGAAACGTCCAAACACACACTTGCACACACAAGCCCTTCCTGGCTCTTCCACTTCGCTGAAACAGTAGAAGTGTGCCCTTTCCGCATGGCACACAGCCAGCCACTCACAACCCATTACCAGTGTGTGACCCCTGGATGTGCTGAAAAGGGGAGCATTTAACCTTCTGCCCTTTTCTGCTGATTCTCTCTCATAGAAGCTCATCCTGCATCAAATATGGACAGTCAACACACCACTTTGCGTGTGAGGAAAATGCTGAAGGAATAGGCGGCGTCTATAAAAATTGCTGCAATTGTGCATGTGCTGCGTCGACTTGTGCGTTCTGAACTTGAAGTTCGATAGGTTTCATTGAAGTGTGTCTCTCTATTCCCATCTGTAAGCTGCAATGGATTCACTCCTGCTGTGGCGTTCCATCAGAGAGAACATCAATCTACGCAACTGACATTTAATCCCAAGCCTGGGCAGGTAGAGAAAAGCACACATGTATGCACATAGAACACACACATACACAAAACAAACAGATACACACACACACACACACACACAAATACACTCCACAAATCAAAACCTGAGCATAAACCTGTGGATCCTGCAGAGCGATGAGAGGATGTGAACCGAACTGCTAGAGGAAGACAGACTGAGAAAGTGAAAAATAAAGCTATGGAAAAAGACAGAGGGAAAGGCTCGCAGGGAAAATGTTTCCCACATCAATCTGTTGGTCGAGACGTTGACAGAATGGCTCCGAGATACAGGTGGTCAAGGAGAACAAGGAGCTGATGTATAGACATCTGTGCAGCGTTTCTCATTGCCAGGGTTTCACAGGACTAATATCTGTGGCTCTGCCGCCTTTCTCACCATGTGACCAAATCACTCCCACCAGTTCTCCCCCGGTTCTTTTCTCTGTTCTTTTTTCTCGTTTCACATCTTCTCTTCTCCGTCTTGGTTTCTAATTCTCGTTGAGGAAGTCATTGCAATGTCCTCATTAGCAGTGTCATTTTCTCCACAAGTACTTAGCTTTTTTTTCTCCGACAATGATGGCTTCTTTTAATAAGGTCATGCTGAGAAATCCTTGTGCCCATCCATCTGTGATTGTGCATGCATGTACGCTGTATAACGGTAATAAATGACAATATTCTTGCTATCATTAGCAGTGGATTGCCAACTGGATTGTCACAAAGGTAGGAGTAAAGTACCAAATGGAAAAAAAGGAGTAAAAGAGCAGTGACAAGAATATGCAACACATTCTCACTCCCAACTTGTTACATATGGCCGGTTGGTCAGAGCGCCCTTGGTGTCATTCAACATGCAGGGTATGGTTAGATTGTGGTTTGGGTTCACATAAGTACGTTTGTTAACTTACGTACGTGACATTAGTTAAAATAAATCAACGTGGATTTTTGGTGTCACACAGGACACCAACAGCGGTCTCCAAGGGGAAAGTCCTGCGTTTGATTGACCTATCCATCTACACTGACCTCCTCCCTACGTGGACTTTATACTACATCATCTCACTGTGCCACGGTCGAGCAGTTGAAAGCCCTTTGGGGGTGCCTTGTGCGTCGGTACCAGACGCTGAGGGCCACTGACCAAGCTGCCGTATCGGAGGAGTTGGGTTGGAATACACGAAAAGCTGGGGTGGGGGAATGGAGAGTATGTATGAAAAAGAGTATGAGAGAGGAGAGCTATTACTGAAGGGCACAAATCCAGCAGGGCAATGTAATCAATTTTAATTAGCACTGCGCATCACCTGGAGCCATATATTCAGACAGCGCTAGAGCGAGGTCTGTCAGAGAGCACGGCCTCTTTCGTCACACACTGCCAACCTCGCCACTGCTCCAGTCACAGTGCTAGCCCCAATAGCAATCCAGTCACTGTCATTATCAAGTCATTCACCAATGAGGGTCCAATTAATCAAAATCATTTAGGTTTAGTCCTGTCATAAAGATTTGATGCTGCCGTTTAAACTAGTTTCTCTGTATTAACTCTTTGAGTCTCCTGCTGGACAGCAATGTCAATTCTTAATAGCAGCAGCAGTCAATGTTTCACTGGCACTGCTTTATATTCAGTTACAGAGGCTGTGAAAACAGATGTATACATGTAGTAGTATAAGGGCCCTATTTTAATGATCTGAAACGCAAGTATCAAACTCGAAACGCAAGTGGCTTTGTGGGCGGATCTCTCTCTCTGCGCAAATCTAAAATGGGTTGGTCTGAAGTAGCTAGGTGTGGTTTGGGCGTAATAAACCATGCAATAAAACAATCAGAGCGTCATCTCACATTCCCTGTAAGAGCAGGCGCGCTTGTTACATGGCAGATTGCTATTATGACGACAGATTAGCCTGGCGCACGCCAGCGGGAGCTGTCCGGGATGCGGCAAAGTAATAAATGCCCGTCTTGTCCGAGTGGCGATGTTGCTGCGGCCTCTCGGGCGCATCTCCTCAAGTCTGGAGAGGATTGCTGCAGCCATGGAGCGTGGGCCTCCAAACGCACCACCTGCACCTGTTGTGCCCCTTCCTCCTCCCCCCACTCCATCTCCGTCCACCCGCTCCACCAGGAGCGCATCGTGCATTGCCACTCCCGGACCAGATCCTGCCGGAGTGTCCTATCCCGCCGTAGTTCAACATCATGTCTCCTTAAGTCCTCTAATATTTCCTCATTTATGTCATCAACACATCCATGATTCATGGAAATGTGTAAAACACAAAAAGCCACAAAGAATGCTGCGACTTTTTGAGGACTGTACTGTAAAGTGCCTCCTTATCTATCCAAACACCTGAAGCGCATTTTCAGTAATATGTTTCTTTGTAATTATGTATGGTTTGCAAAAATGGGAACTGCTGCGTCCGTGTAGATGAGAGAAGCAAAGTGTATGTGCGTTGTGCACACGCTACATTATGGCCAAGCATGTGCCCCTAAAATAGCATCTGAATAACGCGCTACTGACTTTAGACCAGGGTTTTCTTGGTGTGTGGCGGAATTGTTTTCTGAAACTGAAAAATAGCACCAGGGAACGTTTGCGCCTGAACACGCCTCCTCTTTTCACTGAACCGCACCAATGCGCAAATACATTCCCTAATTTACCGACGTGAGTCTATGGAGGGAAAAGTCCGCTGTGCGTCGGGTGCAAAATAGGAATGATACATGCGTCGGTGTACAAAGTCAATTGCGCTGGGTACAAGTGTGTGTATAATGATCTGAAAATTGATTTATCAATATAACCTTCAAGGTATACTACATAGTAGTGATGGACTGATTTTATCGGCCGGCCGATACATCGGGCCGATATTTGCGTTTTTTACGTGTATTGGCATTGGCCAATATGCGGCTGCTGCGTTCGGCAATAGTTTTTTTTTTACATTATTGCATTATTTACAGACAGGCATCCACAGGCAGCTCTGTGTTGCTGGAGACGCTGCACCTATCCATATGATGCACATTGCACACATAATTTGGGTGATATGAATGTAAGATGACTGCAGAAGTGACACTCGCCTGTGTTTTTGTTTATTATTTTATGATGTAAATTGAGGGAGCAAAAGCAGTATCGGCTCCAAATATCAGCTCAAGAAAATCGGCAGCCCGTATTGGTCATCGGCTAAGGCTGAAAAAAAAAAAAAAAGAAATATCGGTCGATACCTACTACATAGTGTCACAGCAACAAAGACACTATCCAGTCTACGAAAAATATTGTCAATTGTCGGGAAGGAAATTTGAAGAAGCACCACATCAATGGGGAGATTTTGTGGCTTAACACGTGAAACAGATGTGATGATCAAAGTAACACATGTACACGATGATATAAACCTGTGCATACAGTAGCAGAACGTGGAAGATGCTTTTTGAAGCACCGCCTCCGAAACAGCTTGGGATGCTGCCTTCACAAGTTGGTCTGCAAGCAGTTTATTTGTCATCTGAAAAATGCTTCATCTGACTCTGGGAGACAGAAAGCCGCCAATCAGCTTTTTTCCCCCCTGTGTGAAAAGGATTCAAGAGGAAAGAAAATAAGACACAGTGTCAAAAATCCACTCTTACTGCAGTTAAAGCAACAACTTGAGTACTTACTGCTGTCGGGGGCATTAAAAAAACATATGCATGGTCGTACCAATATACTTTTTAGTAATTTTGGCCATCTTTATGAATTAAACGTTGATATGAACGAGTTAGCTGTCTGTCCTGTTATTTGTCTGCATTTGTCATTGGTGTAAAAAGGTAAAGATGGGTTCAAGTGCCACTTCATATCAATCTAATATAGTGTACGTATTAAAGTATACATGGTATACATGAAGGCGGCTGTATAAAAGAGTGTCCCTGACAAACATACTCTTCACTGCGGTGCAATTAAAATACTGATTGACTAGGCTAAGTAACAGAGAGGTGAGATGGCTCCCTGGTAGAGTGACAGCGACCAGAGTATGGAATCTGTTCCACTGTGAAGAGTGACACATTAGATCATTAGACTGCATGCTCATGACAGCTGCCACAGGTAGGCGCGCACACACACACACCCACACACACACACACACACACACACACACACACACACACACAGCTTGGGACTAGTGCTCCAGCTTAGTAACAGCACGGCGTAATAAAAAGAAGGCTCGCAGCTGCAGTCTAACACAGCTTACTCCCCCTGAACATACACAATATCCAGTCACACTGATAAAGACTCACAACCAAGACCCACACACCAACTACAAAACTCTATAGCAGCTAACATTTCATTAAAGTGTGTGTGTGTGTGTGTGTGTGTGTGTGTGTGTGTGTGTGTGTGTGTGTGTGTGTGTGTTTGAGAGACAGAAAGAGATTTTTGCCCTCAGGCTTTTCCTCTGATAAATAGTTGCATTAAAAGATTTCACCCACATGGACACACACAAAGATTAAAACACCTACAGACAACCATGTACACACACAAAACACACACACACACACACACACACACACACACCACTGAAGGTTAACCCTAGTAAAGCCTTTAATAAGCTAACTTTCCCACTAGGGAGAAAACCATTACCAGCAAAGCTTGGTGTGAAGGTACCTGTAGACGCAGTGACGGTTGATAACCACAAAGCCTTTACTGGCTACTACAACTGCTACACGGATGACAAGGAGAGTGGAGATGATACAGCCAGTAATAGCACGTAATGTTAGGAAGAAAGAAGAAGAAGAAAAAAAAAAAAAAAGACCACACATTCTCAAAACCTAGTCACGTAGGAACATAGACATTGCTATCGGAGACTGGGTCCCTGATAGTATTCATGAACCATCTCTTTAGCAGCCATGTATATGTATGAAGAGGTGGCAGTGAGCCTTTGGGACAGGGGAGTCACTGAAGGGGACGTTAAAGTCTCTTTATAGAGACCGTCAACATTAGGAACAAAATTGTCCTTTGTATTGCCAGCCATTCGTTTCACATATCTATGAAGCTCAACCGTACATGGACCACTGTCACTTTTAATCGGCGCTGCATCTTCGGTGTGAAAATACTGTAAGAGCAGAATTTCTACACTCCTCTAAGAATCCAGCATATTCTTTCTTAATGACACCCTTGCCTCCCCCTTTTTCCTCACACAATTTTTTTCTTAAATCATACAAGCCGTTTTTGAAAGACCATTTCCTAAGGGTTTGGTTAACGCTCTCTCGCTGTTGCACGCACGTTTCCGAAGACAAGGTGTAAATTGAAGTGCGGTTGCTTTAACTCGGAAAGTCTGGCACTTTCTGTGGAAACCGCTAACGCATTAGCGATCATCAGCCTGTGTGGGAGACAAAACAGAGTCAGCCCGAGACCTTCCGCCTATGCTCACTCTGAATAAACTGAGGGGGGAGGAAATAGGACTGCTTAAAACACGTGTAAAAAAAACAACCAACAGAACAGACATGGATCCACACAAATAAGTGCACTGTCATGTGCGCACGCACGCACGCACGCACACACACACACACACACACACACAGTACTTCCTTATCGCCCATCTATTCAGTTTGTATTTCATTATGCGTCTCTGGAAGTGTTCTCTTATTCCAAAGTGGTCCTTGTTGCAATACAATTAGTCTATCAGCTTCTAAAACAATGGACTGTACGATGTCCCTGTGGGTCATTGTGTGGGTCTCATTTTATTATAATACACTTGAGATTAAATTATACTCTTTATTTCTATTTCCTCTATGAGGTCTGACTTTCAAATGTATCAGCGCAGACCAGAGCCCAAAGCATGATAACACTAATATATTGTTTTTGGCTATTTGCAGGGAAATTACACGCACCACAGCATTAGAGAAAGGAAATGAGATATATAATGAAGCTGTGATCCAAGGTCTATAACAAATTTGCCAGGGAATGGACTTCTATTTCAATCCCTTCAATTTAGTGCCACGGTAGGAAACAAATTGGACTTGAAGTTAGTTTGGCACCAAAATTGAGAGCCTCCATCCTAATTTATTTAGTAAGCTCTGTTAGTAAGCAAGCATATTAAAAATCGGCCCTGCCAATGTTTAGAGGTTGGAGTGACCTTCTCTCAAATAATAATTTATCTTTCATAAGGTTGAAACGCTGCGTGACTGTGCTGCATCAATATGGCAGCATTCTCTGCAGCCTATGGGACACAGTTGAGACCACAATTCATTTCTCCTTTAACCTCAAATCTCACAGCTTACAACCGATTACCTCACCTTTTACACCTCCAGCCACCCTCAGTAAATAAATAACTACTCCGCCTGATCACAAATCAGCTCTCCATCCCAACAAGTAAGCACTCTACCCAGTGCAACAATCACAAATCTGACCCCAGTGCAGCGTTTAGATGAGACCTGGCCAGAGGTCAAAGAACGTGCTGCTGTCAATGCAGCCCTGACCTCTGACCCCTGCTCCTGGATCTGATTGGCTGTGTCCTACAGGTATTAAAAAAAGACCCTTCCCCCTAGAGGAATACAAGGGCTTAAACGGTATAGTGCATGCTCGTGCTCTTTCAACTCACTATTCCAGATCAGTATTAGAAATAAATGGTATATTTTGTGGCCTCAGTCTTGACCCGACTAATGCCTACCATACACTAGAAGACTCTGAACAGACCTTGAAAAGACGTCCGATACCATCTCACATCTAAAGACAACCATCCAACGTTGAAGGAAGAGAAGGGGGAGAGGGGGAGTCCTGAAGCCCATCCTACCATACCTTTATTGCTCTATGTTAATCAGAAAGACCAGCCAGGGGCGCCCGGATAGCTCAGTTGGTAGAGTGGGCGCCCATATATAGAGGTTTACTCCTCGATGCAGCGGGCCCGCGTTCGACTCCGCCCTGCGGTCCTTTGCTGCATGTCATTCCCCCCTCTCTCTTCGCTTTCATGTCTTCAGCTGTCCTGTCAATAAAGGCCTAAAAATGCCCCCCCCAAAAAAAAAAAGAAAGACCAGCCAGATAGGTGACATTAGCCTAGAAATCTAGACGCACCCTAGTGGCAGCAAATTTATTTTGCATCCAGGGTCAGTCTAAGGCACTCTCCATTTGCTTGCGAGCTGGAAAAAACAAATTTTGGTCAGGCCAATCACATCGTGTATAGAGTCGGTGGGCGGGGCTTATTGTTGCTGCTGCTGGGAACAGAGACCTTCTGGAAGACTTGGAGTTAAGCTTTTCTTTGATAAAAGAACAAAGAACGGCACAGAAATCATTCTTAAAAAAGGAAGATGTGTTCAGAGTTTTGCCGACAGGATACGGCAAAAGTTTAATCTATCAACTAGCTTCTCTACCTTCTTCGTTGCTCTGCCTGGTTGTAGCGCTATCCTATTACGTGCAGAGGGAATTTGAAAGACAACCATTTATCCTGCCCCTCGGATTGAGCACTGTCAATGGTGAGTTCCCAGACCCAACATCTGGATGTGGGTCTGGCTTGTCAGTCTATGACAACATACTTACTGAAGTAGGTACTGGGGCTAATTGTGCTGGAACGTAAAGACCCAGATCTTGTATTCTTCCAGCCGTCCAGGGCAGAGCTATGCTAATCACACCCCTACATAGTAGGGCTCATTCCCCGCTACATATGCTAGCTACGGTTGTTCGAGCCCAACCACAAATGACCAACACAACATTAAGCCCAAAATTGATGCCATAACAGATACATAAGATACATAACACATAACTGATAAATAAGAACATTGGAATGTCATCTTTTTTGCCGACGGCAGTTAACCAGGAGAATATCGGCCGACGGCGATGATTCGGTGCGTACCTAACGTGACGAAAACAATTATTGTCAGTGTTCATTAAGTTAAATCTTGGCCTTCTTTGTCTCAATGCTGTCTTTGTTAAACTGGTCCTGAAAACACGGCTTTCTATACTGCACGTAAGCATCTCAACAAAAACATATTCCCACATGAGCCACATGTGGCCACAACACAAAGACACAGGCAACGTTGTGGCATGTTCACAAATCCTCTCATCTCGTCACACAACAGAGGGGGAACACTATGAATTATGTGTGCATGCATTCCCACAAACACACAGACACACACACAAACACTTCCACACAGACCGACAGAAGTGACTGATGACTTGGTTCAGGTGATGTGAGACTGGCCGGGATAATCCCAGTGCCTCGTTTATTCTCAGTGGAATCACACCGAGGTAGCAACAAACAGCATAACACAGCCCCAGATAGTGCTCATGTAGGGTTATTACAAACACACAGGGGTGTAGAAGGTAGTGATGTAGCGTGTGGTATTGTCCTTAGGGAAGAATAGGATGGTACAGAATCAATAAACTCAGGAGGTTTGCCCGTCTGATCCTCCTCAGACAGCCACTAAATTCAACACGATGCGCTGGCACACAGTCTGCCTCGCTCACCGTCTCTCCCTCCAAGGACATGTAGATTGAATCCACCCACTATGAGGTTTGGATGTTATAAAACATGCTGTAGCCTTGAAGCTCAGCGCTGCATCCTGATAATCCAATCGGGGTCAAGCTAAAAACAAACCAAGTTTTAGGGCAAAACTTTGATCCTTTGTCTGGCTGATTTGGGCTCTCATATCGCTCGGCGCCTGCCTGGGAGAGAGGGCTAATGAACAGCTACTCAAACTAAGATAAATGTCTCTGTCTCTGGCATAACTGATAATGCATACATTGTAATTTATGCAATATTCTATAGCGTTCAAGCAAGGCAGAATCATTAACCGCACCATTACACCTAAAGATAACACGGACAGTTTGGTTCATCCACCAGCCGTTTGCCATCTGTCTCATCAAACTGTGTGTGTGTGTGTGTGTGTGTGTGTGTCTGTCTGGGTACAGTCTACACAATGATTGCAAATCAAATGTTTTTTTTCTTCCACTGGACAGAATAAAAAAAAAAAAAAAAAAAAGTTTCTCGAAAACTGTGTGTAGAAATGCATAAAACCAAGCGACAAAATTTTATCATGCCGTTATTTGTGATGCCCATCTGTGCATTTCTCTCTCTCTCTCTCTCTCTCTCTCTCTCTCTCTCTGCCATGCCAGCACACAAACACCTCTGAAATGAATCTGTAAAGGAAAGGTTTCTCTGTCTTTTCCTCCCGGCTCATTTTCCTCCCTCCTCCTCTCACCTCCCATCATTGACGGAAATCCTCCGATCTGAACTGAACTCTATCGAGCTGCAAGTTGATGAGGCACTACTGGCTACAGCCAGTGCACAATGAAAGACACACTACAAAATACCACACAATGTAGCGAGGAACCAGCTCTGGTAATAGCTTCTTTCTTTTTTTTCCGGCACGCTCCACAGATCCTCATAAGGAAGCAAGGGCAATTAGATAGCTGTCAGCAAAGTGTCGATGAGAATGCCTCTCTAGAAGTACAATGTGCGGTGCAAGAGAGGAGATGAGACCTGTCTATAAACCAGTGAGGAGAGAAAGAAGAATGGAGGAGCAGAAGCTTGTAAAAAGGGGTTTATTGTGAGGGAGGGACAAAACGGGGAGCCTGAAGATGCAAAAAGAAGGGGAAGCAATAGAAAAGAGTCTCTCTCTGTTGCTCAGACAGGTAAATTTGTCTTCAACGCAGATCCTTCTTATACACACTCAAAAACATTATATTGACCTTTGTGGTTCCTATAGCAACACAGAGTACAGGCCAACAGTCTGACCTGAAATTTGAAACACAAAAAATGCTTTTACTGAACAAATGCAAGATTGTATGTGAACCCACATGAAGACACAAAGCACGCACCTTCAGTACGTCTGACTGCTGTCAGGTTTAGCACAAAGAACATCTGTCCCAATATAGGCTGTGACGGCAACAAAAGTATTATTTTAGCTCCAGTACACGAGCTGAATGCTGGTTATGGTTTGTTGGCACGTAGCATTTCTTTCTTGTCTTGTCATTTTTTTGTAACTTACATTTTTATTGAGTTTTCACACAAAACAATACAGCAAATAAAGAACAAATTAAAATAATAGTAATAACACTAACAAATTCAGTCCACTATTCCATTTGGCATTTATTCAGTTGGTGTCACGTCTCATATAGATGTTCCATTTTTCCCCAGTTCTTTTCAAATACAGTCTCTTTGACTCTCAAAAGGTGTGTCAATTTCTCCATAACAAAGATTTTCTGGACAATTTCCAACCCCTGGTTCTGTCCTGGGACATTTACATTGAGCCAGTTTCTTGTGACCGCTTTCTTACTGCTGCAAGTAACACTGTAGTCAAGTACAGATCTTCTTTCATTACAACCTTCTCAATGTTCCCAAGGTACATCACTGGACATGTGTTTGGGATTTCATATCCCAACAAATGTTTTTACAACTAAATTAACATTTTGGCCAGTATGTCCTCATCTGTGTACAGTTCCAGAAGACGTGTGCTCTAAAAGTCTTTTTGGAAACGATGTTAGCGACGGAATGCAGCACATCTGACAGGTAGTGTCTGGGGGAAGATGCAAGACTTTTCCACCTCCGGAGCCATTTTGTTGACACATTGCAGATTGTGCTGATTGGAACATTAAATACAGTTTCTAGTCACAGTTAACTTTGGGTCTGGGCCTCATTTCGATACGTACCATGTTCTTTTGAAACAGCTGATTTGGACTTCAAACATTGTTTTGGTTGAGTTAATGAGATGCAATAAAGTAAAGCAGCTTAGTCCACAGTATGACTCTCACTATCAAATGGAGGAGAAGAGGAGGCAAAGACTTTACTATAATTGGTTCATTAGAATTGGCTGAGGCTGTTGGAGCTCAAATAATCCAGCCGGGCACATGAACACAAATGTGTTGAGTGTACAAGCATGTACTGCACCCGCACGAACACACACACACACACACACACACACACACACACACACACACACACACACACACACACACACACACACACACACACACACACACACACACACACACACTTCAAACAGGCTTGGATTATACAACCCAGTCTCTTGTGATGAGGAAAGACAATTTTAGCTAATGCATAACATTAACTTTATTTCATGCAGGCACACACACTCACTCACACACACATACACTCACACACACACACACACACACACACACACACACACACACACACACACACTATACGTATGCCTGCTTTCTTCCTACCATTATCTTTGATGCATACGGCAGATTAAAATCGGTTTAAAGATATGCAGCATGTGGAGTGAATGTGCGTCTGATTATCAGTTTAAAAAAAAAAAAAAAAAAGAAATCATAAAGGCACATTTAAATAGACACTGCGAGACGAGGCAAGGCTTTATTTGTATCGGAGTCAAAGACACTCAGGATTCAGCTGTTCCCTCTCACACGCGCTCTAGGGGTTATTGTTGACATCCTCCTGAGAATTAATTTAATTTGGAAGACAGCGTTAGAATTGATGAAACTGGGTTAGCATTGACGTTAGCATTCAGCAGAGAACAAACGTCATGATTACCAAAGCACAAGCTGCAATTGCTAACCCCATTTAGATATAAAAAGGGCAGCGCTAACCTTATTCAGCGGCATTGCGGCAGCTAACCTTATTCAAAGTGAAACCCACATCTCTTAAGATCCTTTTAGCAGCCATGCGAAGATGGCTAATTGTACTCCGGGGCTTTTTAGATGAGAATTTTGTGAGAAGATGGCTCTTTAGTTCAAGTGAGATACGTTTTCCATTGCCAAGGCCTCAGATAGAGCTTTAGTACCATTTCCTGCATCTGCACCTGTTTAAGATGGAACGAGTGAGGTAGAGAAGACAAACAGGAAAATACTGAGACCGTGAGAACATACAATTACATTTAAGTGCCCCTCCCCCCCCGTTTTTGCTTCCCTACTTTTTCGTATCCCTTATCTCTCCATTCTCTTTCCCAGTCTTAGCTGGGCAATTTTTTACATTCGTGATGATTTGGCATCATACCAAAAGGATTTACTTTTCCAATTTAACTCGAGCAGCCTCTCTGCCTCTCTCTCTCTCTCTCTCTCTCTCTCTCAATTTCCCCATCCCATCCGTCTTCTCAGAAACACACACATGGTGTCTGCAGCCATTTGTATGGTGTCACATTAGAACAGGCTGTGAAATAGTAACAAACAAGACCACACAAAACCTTAATGTGACACCATACATTTGTCTACATAAACGAATGAATCACACGGAATGGAAGGCAAACAAATGAGAGTACTTTTTCTCGGATTAATTTGAGAACATTTTCAACAGAACATCCTTGTTCTCCTCTGACAAGTAGTGTCTCCACTTTTATTTCCTTCTCCTAGACGGCTACTGTCAAATTGAGGGGCTTTTCTCGGTTTTCTACAAAAACTAATTGCTGTATCAAATATGGAAGATGCCCTTTGCATTTACAAATCATTTTGGTCCGAATCGGTGACCAAAGTATAAATTATGAGCTAGCTCCTTCAACAGAACTGCTATTTGGGTAATTGTAAACTATCCCCAGCCGCCACAGTTGACCTGATTTATCAAGCGCAAGCATTAATTCTCAGTGTTAATCTTCTACACTGGTCGACCAACATGGCTGCCTTTGCAAGGCCGCTTTACAACTCCTGGTTACAGTGTTTCTAGGCAGAGAGCCCAGCTCCATCTCTCTGCCTGGCACTATATAGACACACCCATCTCTTAGCTGCTCTCTATAATTTGATTTACCGGCCCTGAGATTGGATTACAAGGCTGACATCCATGTCCAAGTTACGAGAGTCATGTCCATTCGCCCCACACACACACACACACACACACACACACACACACACACACACATCTATACAAATACACAGACTTGTCTTAACGTGTTTGTAACTCAAGATGTATGTGAATATTTTTAGAAACCTCTTTCAGTCATTGACATTGCTGTAGTATTAGGCCTAATTTGGTGAATTACTTAAACTTTGATAAGAAAATCTGTATTTGTGCTAAAATAAAAAAAACATCCTCTTGCTGGAACACACACACACACACACACACACACACACACACACACACACACACACACACACACACACACACACACACACACACAGACAGAGTGTAGGCAGGCAGCACAGCCTTGATGTGGATTTGATTACAAGCTGCTCATGTTCATTAGATGAAGCAGATGAAAATCCCTGCTCCATCTAAATAATCCTCCGTGGCACACACACTCTGTACATTAACCTTATCCTTTTCCTCACGAGACACAAGAAACATACAAGTGTTGAGCAACACCCACACGGTCACCTGCAATATTTACCCAGCACCGTGACAAATGTCGCATTTAGATGAAAGTCATTTCTGCGCTTGGAAAATGTGCGAGGTCTCAGTGATGCAATCTCATTGGTACCGATGTTCCAAGAAATATGCTATGCCAAAAAATAAAAAAAGCATCTTGTCACGTTCCGGTTTGTATGTGATGTTAAAATGATCACCCACTTACTCCAATATAGACATGGTTTCTGACATAATTTAAAAAAAAAAAATTGCTGGAGTCAAAAGAATTTTCAGAGCAAAAAAGGGGGCCAGAAGTCAGAAAAGCTTTGAGTTTAACAGTCTCAGGCTCTCTCTCTCTCTGCCTCTACAATCATTATCTCACTCATGACAAGATGATAAGAGGCAGCCATGTGTAAACAAGTGACTGGTTACTGACCCAGTCATCTCTACTCAGCGTCCTTGTTACACATAAACACAAACAATTTAGCATGTTGGAATAGACACAAGACACATGCCAGTAGGAGAAATGAAACAATTGCTATTTGGAGACAGACCGTATATAACAGGCACATCTTTTGCTGCCTCTCCTCTGTCGCACTCCCTCAGTTTTCTCCTTTGATACACTGTTCTTGGCAGTCTTCCTCTCCTCCCTCCCTCCATCATCCCTCCCTTTGCGTGACAGGAGCACAGTGGGTCATTTATGTTGCTGTTGTGTGTATTCTTGTGTTTAAATATATGTGCCTGTATGTGGAATGTTCGCTTTTGAGAGTGTGTGTGTGTGTGTGTGCAAGCACGTACGTATGTGCAGCTATTAGTGAGCTCTTCATTCCCCCATTAAATCAGCCCCCAGGGCCACATACCCAGTAAGGAGCAGATTTAACATGGCGCAGAGAGAAAGACTCAGATGCACAGAAAGCACCTGCCAGTCAACAAGTGACAATGAAAGTTTGTTTGCGTGATCCAGCTTGAACCCGAGCGGAGCATATTCAAGACTGCAAAAAGTTCTATGAATCATCATCAAGACCCACTGAAGGTTTCCCCGTCAATTTCTTTTGCGCTGCAGGGAGCGTCCGGCCGGCCGGCCAACCCACACACACACACACACACACACACACACACACACACACACACAGGAATGAGGAAGGAGCTGAGTCACTAGACACCCACTGTCTGTCTGCTTTTCCACTGATCAACAACTCTGATCATAGGACCAGGGAATGCAGTGTTCTTGCTGTAGGCAATGTCGACTCCTCTCCATTTAATTCAGACGCAACAAAGTTGTCTCATGCCTTCTGTTTTTAATGCAATGTGCAAATCTGAAGATCGTGGGATTTTGTTTGGTGCACAGACACATGAACATGCAGTTTTACAATCTTAAGAATAAGAAGATAGAGTAGAACATATATTAACTCCTAAAGGACTGACTGACTAGTAGGTAAAGGTTCTACTGGTGGACCAATGAGAATGCTGCTGCTCTCTGTGGAGACTTTGCCAACGCATTTAATCCTAAACACAGACCAAGTTAATTTGGACTGTTTGACTTCAGACTGATAGAATAACACATATCAATAACTTATTACCAGTATATCCTTTATGTCAACATATAAAGGTAAGATCATATTGAGATTTATGAATAAATGTAGTAGATTTGCAGGATTCTGCTCGCCTAACAATGCCTGACCAAATTACAAATGCGAGTTAGTCTGGAACCTCTCGGTTCTTTTCGATTTACAAGCAGTGGACCAAAATGCCTCCGGACGCAATTGGATAGACCTCCAACCAATCAGAACAACGAAACATGTGACGTAGCACAGAGCGACGCTATAATTTATATTCCGGTGCATAATATGTAGCGCTTGGGAAGTTTATACTCTTGTAAAAATATGAAATGACAAAAAGCACCACCCTTGCCATCCAAATACTAAAGCATGAAGTCTGTGTCCGCATACAGTGAGGAAGGCAGTCGTTTGTAACACTGAGGCTAGAGGGTCTCATGGGCTTTCATACTATGAATAATTCAGATTCACACACACTACGGAGTTAACTCGGTCACCTCAACTATATACACATACACACGCATGCATGCACAACCAACAAAAATAGCCACCAAGGACATACAGAGGCATAGGCACATACTACACAATCATAGGCACATGTACAAACACACACACTGCCTTCCACCCCTTCACAAATGAGCACAGAAGTCAGGATCAAACTCCACCGTTTTCTGTGTTTCCTGAGTCTTGTGCAGCTGCTTTTTTTTGTTGTTGCTTTGAGTCAATACTTTCCTGGAAGGAGGCCTTTCACCTCGACCTCGGCGAGATCAGCTGCTTTCACCACAGAAACCCAGTGACTCAGGACTTTTCTGCTTGTTGCTTGGTAACAGAGCACAGCGGCCTAAAAAACACCATCTAAATCCAGACATCCCTTGCTCACTCGGCTCCAACTGGCTCGGCTTTTTATCAATTCATCTACACAGAGATTGAGTGACAGGCATGGGGAGGGGGGTGGGGGGTTGAGGGAGACAGGACGTAAAAAGTGGGATCTACTCTAATTACTGTGAGCCATTACAAGGAAATGATACTGCAACAAGTTTGTTGTGAATGGTGGGAACCATTTAGCTTTCTCTTTCTTGTCTTACGCCTTTGGAAATCCTGACATCTTTCCCTCTGCTGCCATCACTCGTCTTCATTTGGTTTCATCACATCAGCTTATTATCCCCGCTGAGTTACACGAGGAGAAAGAAATGGAAAGAAAAGAAGGTAGCAGGTCCCATTGGGGGTAGGTTAAGGGAGTAAAAAGCGGGAAAGAAAGATGTAATATGTGGTGTGTAATATGTGGTGAATAATGCAACGGAGAACAAATGACCCCTCCTCACCTTCTTCTCTGCAATCTTTTTCTCCCTTACTTCTCTGTGCTACTTCATTTGGCTTTGACTGGAAGAGACAGCAAATCAGTGTGTAGAACAACACAACTATTCATCTTTCTTCTCTGTCGCTCTGCAAGACATACATATTCATTTAAGGTTTTTGTGCGGTGTGTGTGTGCGTGTGTGTGTGTATGCATGTGGATGTACATGTGCAAGTAGCTGAGTACCAAGATGCATAATTTACATTCATCAACTCCGTTAAAGAGTATGTTGACATCAACATGCAAATTGGGCTTGTTACAACAAACACCAAACAGGCCAATAAAGGAGGCTGGGGACTTTGTCCTATCTGACTCACACACAAATAACAGATAGAGATAGAGAGTTTGGCCTTGGCAAGGATACAGTGGTGCTCATTCGTTTATGAACCCATGTTAAAGTTGACTAAAAAGAGGAATACAAAAAAAATGTTTTGGAAATTGATCTTAATGGCTTAATTAAAAGAAAATAAGGCAAAATCCAACCTTTAAGGACACCAATTTTCTCTGTGAATGAATAATGTATCGTAAATAAATAAATGTTCTTCCTTAAAATACAGGGGGCATAAGTATACATACCCCTATGTTAAATTCCCATAGAGGCAGGCAGAGTTTTATTTTTAAAGGCCAGTTATTTCATGGATCCAGGATACTATGCATCCTGATAAAGTTCCCTTGGCCTTTGGAATTAAAATAGCCCCCCCCACATCATCACATACCCTTCACCGTACCTAGATATTGGCATGGTTTTATATCAGTTAGACTGATAGCTGGTTTGATTTGCATTGAGAGATGATTTTATGGAAAATACCCCAACATTTTGGTCACTTATCAGCTACAGCTGTTAAGGGTTGCTAGGTGACAGGAGTGGTCCCTTCACAGACCTCTCAGCCTTTGTGGGTTTCGAAGGCTGCGGCCAAGGTAGACTTCGACGGCTGTGGCCTCCGAAAGCTGCAGCCCCTGATTTTGGACATAGCTTAGGTGTCATTGTGCTTGTTTGTTCCTGTGCACTTTGTTCCTCTATGCGCCTTATGTGAGAAAGTGTGTGCTCATTTGTATACTGTGTCCCTGTGTGCAGTGACTAGCTGTGACTCTCACTGCACTGTGGTACAGTGTGCGATAATAGGTGTAACATCACACTCGGCTTCAGTCCAAACTTCCTCCGCTCCGATACTTCCTGTTTGTGGGGATCAGCCATGAATCCTAGCAGCTCCTATTCTACAACACCGGCACACCAGTTTTCCTTTATCCAACTTCTTTCCAACATCTGACAGCAGTGGATGAAGGGCAGTTAAAGTGTTGGACAGAAAAAGACAGTTTTTGTATTAATTACAGACATATGGGAATTAATAAGGGAACATGTGAGGCAAATGGACAAAGTGCAAATCCACAAGGTGGATCTAGTCAATAAATGGGTGATGTGGTGGAACAAGAGATGTTTAATTTTTTTTTTCAGACCGATAGGTGAAGCTCATTTATCGTTATCCGAAAAGCAGGCAGTCCCAGTTCATCCGTCCGGGAGGCTCGGGCCAGACGCGGCGTCAGCCGATTTTGCCGGTGCTTCAGAAGGTCTGAGATCTACCGTATCAGCAGAGCAATCACGTATTGCACAGCAGACTATGGTGCAAGTAGATTATTTTCTGAAAAATAGTGACTTTATTCTTGTTATAGCCTATTATCACTTTATTTTTCTCAAAATATCACAACTCCTCCAAATCACAGAGAACACAGATATATATTTGAATGTGCACAAAGTTTTGAGCAGAAATCTTGCTCAAACACATCTGAAATATTACAGTCCAGGGGCCTCATGTATAAAAGACTGCGCAGCTTTCATACAAGAAGAAGATGGCGTGTGGCCAAAACTTGAAAAGTACCTACACACAGAAATATTCACATGTATAAAACCGGGCGTATGCTAGGTCCTGCACACCTTTCCTTTATACATGACAATCCACGTGATGAGCGCACGTGAATTAGCCACCCACCCCGCCTTGCCTCCTCCCATAAATTAATATGGAAATGTTCATAAATGCGCCCCCGATGATCATTTATTATTAGTAATACCTCTGCAGACGGAAGAAAAACTTCACCTACTGTGAGGGTGAGGTGCTGATCACGAGGGGGTGGAGGCGAGAATTCTTTTTTTCTGTTTGTAGTTTTGTCATCTTGGATAAGCAATAAAAGAAAATGCCCAGAGTGGCAAATGGTGACCGGGCGGTGAATGCACCGAAACCGAGTGTGAAGCGGTTGGGATGAGGATCAGCACCTCTAAATCGGAGGCCATGGTTCTCAGCAGGAAACCGATGGAATGCCTTCTCCAGGTAGGGAATGAGTCCTTACCCCAAGTGAAGGAGTTCAAGTACCTTGGGGTTTTGTTCGCGAGTGAGGGGACAATGGAGCGGGAGATTGGTTGGAGAATCGTTGGAGAATCGGCGCAGCGGGTGCGGTATTGCATTCAATCTATCGCACCGTTGTGACGAAAAGAGAGCTTAGCCAGAAGGCGAAGCTCTCGATCTGCCGGTCAGTTTTCGTTCCTACCCTCACCTATGGTCATGAAGGCTGGGTCATGACCGAAAGAACGAGATCCAGGGTACAAGCGGCCGAAATGGGTTTCCTCAGGAGGGTGGCTGGCGTCTCCCTTAGAGATAGGGTGAGAAGCTCAGTCATCCGTGAGGAGCTCGGAGTAGAGCCGCTGCTCCTTTGCGTCGAAAGGAGCCAGTTGAGGTGGTTCGGGCATCTGGTAAGGATGCCCCCTGGGCACCTCCCTAGGGAGGTGTTCCAGGCACGTCCAGCTGGGAGGAGGCCTCGGGGAAGACCCAGGACTAGGTGCCACACCGGTTACCAAACAACATGCATCTCAGTGTCAGTCCAAATTATGCACAATAAGCAGTTTGAACTCACTGATGTAATGCCATTGATTTTCTACGTGTTAGTAGGCTCAGTGAAACTGAGTCCAGCGCGAGGGAGACCCGACTGCGCCACGCATGGAGGAAATAATGAAATAGTAAATAGGACTAAAGTAACAGAAATATGTGCAGAATTAAGACAGTCAAGACGGCCCAGTGTTTGGTGGACCGGGTACACCTTGCTCACTTGCATAGCCTACAAATCATCCACGGGATCAATTACGCAACACTTGTTTGCCCACCCGACACAGCGTTTGTTCCTGGGGGAGATGGATCCGTGCGTCCCGCCTCCTGTGCGCCATGGATGTCTGAGCCTCAGCAACTACAGACTCACAGACACTATTGCATTTTTCCATGCCAATCTTTTTGTTGCACAGCGAGTAGATATTTCATCTATGGGATGACTGAAAGTATTTTCTAAGTGGATTTTTCATTCATTTCCTGTCCTCATGTTTAACAGAGGTTAAGTAGCCTGCAAATTAAACAGTAGTGTGAAAGATGTGAAACATTTTCCACATAAATGATCACACTTTCATGGAGTATTGGCGGATAAAATTATGTTTTTTCATAGACAACGTCACAGACGTATGCCAGTAAGTGAAGCGGAAACTTTATTTTGTAATGTTTGATAAGTTGACACTTTTCAGTTAGAATTCGCCACGTTACAGAGCCAATAAGACTTTGCGGACGGCCCGCACATTCTCACGACTGCTCAACAGTTTGCGTGACATTCTCACATCAAGTCATTTTTTATACATCACAAAGTGTCCGTGAAAACCAGCGTACGCAAGCTTTTCGTGCATACGCAACGTTTATACATGAGGCCCCAGGGGTTTCTTAATTCATTAAAATGATTTCATGTATCATTGAGGTGAATAATTGTCATGTGCACATTTAAGGAGGTTTCTTCCAACAAAAGACACAAAGGAGGGAAGAGTAAATTATGCCTAGGCTACGTGTGTGCTGACTCCATTCCATTATGTTTTTATATTTCATATTGTCCCCTATGTTTTGCTTTACATAAAGAGATTTTCAGCATAAATTGATTAGGAAAAGTTGCAAAAGGTGCATAAAAATTCACCAGAATGCAGGAAATTAATTAATTAATTTCGGCTCCCATGTTAACAGGTTAGAGCTTACACACTGCCGGCGTGAGACGCGTCCCTGCTAGAAATCCTATTTTTCACGCGAGACGCGAGTGTGTTGGAAGCATTTCCAGGCAAAATAGAATAGGAAAATATGTGTATATGTCATTTAGACACGAATGCACATTAATAAATGACATCTTGATGTTTGAAAGTCTAGGTTTTGACATCAATGTAGATATAAATGTAATACAAAATTTCAGAGAAAATATTTTCAAATATTGCACCTGTCATACACAACGAAATATTCTGTAACATATTTTGTAGTCAATACTGCCGACGTTGTCTTGCTTTAATCAAATCAATAGGCTATATATAAATGGTAGGACAGGCTACGATAACAACGTAGTGTGTGTTCTGAGTGATGGTCCAACATCAGATAGGCTATATAGGCTCTTTACAGCTACACAAAGTTGTTATAAACAGACAGCCCACTTACCCATTTTTCAGAGTTTGAATCTGTCGGCACTATGTCCCTGTATCTAGCAGCAGGAGCAGCGCCACGTCAGACACGCTTCTGGTGTGTAGGACACAGAAAAATCCACGCAGCGGAGACGCAACAGAAATGCCACGCTTGCGCGACGCGTGCAGCGAGTAACCGGCCTAACCTTGCTCCTTATGACCTCATAAGGAGAAGATTCCAGATCGGCCCATCTGAGCTTTCATTTTCTCAGAGGCAGAGCAGGATACCCAGGGCTCGGTTTACACCTATCACCATTTCTAGCCACTGGGGGACCATAGGCAGGCTGGGGGAACGCATATTAATGTTAAAAAACCTCATAAAGTGAAATTTTCATGCCATGGGATCTTTAACAAGCTGGGCAAGCCAATTGCTGTTTTGCATTGCATTAAGTTTATTTAAATGGGTCCAGGCTAAGCCCCGAACCTCCTCAAGTCCTAGAAACGCCCCTGGCTCGGACGTACTTTCAGCATTCTGTGGACAGCTTCAGACTTGTAACCATGATGTTGTGTGCATTGTCATGGACCCTCTGCCTGGCGTACTCTGTGTGTTAGACGGCCCTCATCGATATAGTGGCATGTGTCACCAGTTCAGTAGAGAGCCACGAACTTAGCAGAAAGAAATAGCTTGCACTAGCAAGTTAACTAGCACTTAATAGATTGTATAGCATATTTTTCATTTTTATCACGCAAAAAAAGTTACGTTAGTTTTAACTTTTTTATATTTGTTTTAATAATATTGTATTGTCAGTGTTTAACTGATCGGTCAAAGTTGTAATTGTCAGTTAATGGTTAATAATTAACCTCCCTAAGTGGAACATAAGGAGATTACTGTATGTAGAGACTCTCTAAATACATCTGATTAGACAATTATGAGTAAAGATTAGAACTGGGGATGTAAAACATAAGCAGTAAGAGAGGACATGTATTTTCTGCCAAAAATCAAGAATTCCTCTTAGGAAAGGCTTCAAGCTGTTTCTGTTTTATTTTTTTAAATATAATATATTTTAGTTTACTCAATTAATTGTATGTATGTATTTCTTCATTATTATCCTTGATGCTTTGGCAATATTGTTATTTCTGACATTCATGCCAATAAAGCAATTTGAATTGAATTGAGAGAGAGAGAGAGAGAGAGAGAGAGAGAGAGAGAGAGAGAGAGAGAGAGAGAGAGAGAGAGAGACACAGGTATTGAAAGCTTGCAGCGGTGCGTTCATGTATTCTTTTAAGTTTGGAAAGGTGGAAATTATAATTTTTTAAAAACATTTTGCAATTATTCGGAGTGGGTGTCTGCGATCTGGATATGGCATTTTGTAAAGGCAGCAGTGAGACCCGGGCCACTGATGAGCTCATCTTGTCAGGTGGGCATGTGCACCGGTGATTGTTGGGAGGAATTAAGGGAGGGAAGAGGTTACAGTGTGACGAGAGGAGAGAGCCAGAAGGATGGAGGCAAGTATTGTTAGCACGGTTTAGTGTTAATGAGATAAAACACTATAAAGAGGGGATAGAAATAAAAGGCTTTTCAGATAGATTCAAACAAGTAGAGGGAAAGATTCCTTTGCTATCTAACCACTGAATCAGTGTGTACTGATTTCACTAAATCACGGCAAGATTTGAGCTTGTTTGCAAAGAAACTCCTGCAGACTGTCTGACTTGCAAAAAAATATATAAAGTTTAATAATAGGCAATGTTTCGGTACTAGACCATCTTCAGGCAAAAAGATGGTCTGAAGATGGTCTATAACCGAAACGTTGCCTACTATTAAACTAAGCTGTTTTTTTTTGCAAGTCAGACAGCATGCAGGAGTTTCTTTGCAACTTTTGACCTGCTTGTCCCCCTCCGACGCACCTGTCTCACGTTGTAGATGGAAGTATTTTTCTATACGAAGAGTTAGCTTATTAAAATGTTGACATTTGACCTTCTGGCTGTTTTTCCTGAGACACACGAGAGAGACTTGCCAGATCGAAGGAGAAGCATCTCCTTGGCGTGACTCATCCTGCAGTTTGCTTTCATAATTTAACAGCTGTATCAGAAGCTGTTCCCTCTGCATTTTTAACCAAAAATATCAGAAGTTACAATATGACACAAGGGTGACACCAGGATTCCAGTTTTGGATAGGCCAGACCAATTGTGGGTAGGCCTTAAATTGAAAACGTTATCAAATCACTGTTTAACCTAATACAAATGACTAATATAATGTTATATTATATATTTAATGTTATATTATATGTATTATATGCTTACATAATAAAGATTGTAATAGCTTGATGCTTTTTAAATATGTTGTTGCATTGTAAAAAGTTTCGGTGCAAAGGACGGACCTATCAGAGATCGCTCTCCTTGGTTCTGCCCAAAAGAAGAGCGCTTTGGAATCTCCATTACGCACCATACCTGGCTGTGCTATAGCACATCTCTCCTAACCTAAGGCCTATAGACTGTAAAAGTGGGCAGGAATCTAGTAGGCCTATTTCCCCAAAACATAGCTTAGTTCTGCTCGTATAACATGATCACACAGATCAACAACACTGCCCGACAGTTTCAATCAATACTCGGCCACAGAACTTGTTCATTGACAACGTCATCCGTCATGAAAGACAAGACTCAAGTTATTTCCTTACTTTAGTGTGATGATTCATGTTATAAACATGTTTAACAAAAATAAATAAATTGCATTATTAGCCCTAAAGCATTATTGGCCACAACAAGAGAAAACCATGAGGGAACAACAACTTGACAACAGTAACAAGCTGTTATAGAAATAGATCTGCGCCTGCAGCTTCTGTAGCGGGTTATGAATTGATTATTTTAATCCATATATCTCATATAACGACATAATACAATACAGGCAGAGTAGCCTTCACATACCTTACGGTTATCCTCTGGCGGTCCTACACAATTAAACTCCCTAAAGCAGAAGAAGCGACCGGATACTTTAGCACTGGTTGAGTTGTGGGCTCATCCACGGAAGACCGATCCACAGGGCTATATCAGGGCTATACCACTCGCGAGTCAGAGACAAAGACACTAGCACTGGCGCTGGTTGCGCTAACCGCGTTAGCATCCTGGGGTGGCAGAGACAAAGATGTGCTAGGGGTTGTGGATCTCAGCTCTCCTTCATCTCCTGGTTGCAGCGATGACTCTGAGACCGCTCGTGCACGTTTAAAGGGGTGATAGAATGATTATATAAGATATTTTACACTGTTCCTTAAGGTCTCCTAATGGGGTATGTAACATTGGTTGGGCTGAAAATTGCCAGAATGCTATTTTATTAGGCCCTTAACTACCCTGTGAATATGGCTCTATTTGGAAAAAGAGCTTTTCTTCCAAATATGGTATGCTCATGAATATTCCGAATGAGCTACGCGCTGATTGGTTTGAGCAAACTACATAGAAACACATGGGAGACTCGACAGCAGGTCTCATATTTCAGACACTGCAAAGTTATACATTGTTTTGTCGGGCTATTTCGTTAATTCACGTAAATTCACTTTTTTAAACTTTTTTTCAACTATATAAAGCTCAAATATGGGCCGTTTTACAAAAATTGATTGCTAATTGCAAATTTGGTAAGACTGTGTGTCAGAGTTCAGTGGCCAGTGCTGCCTATGTAGCTGCCTGGCCTGCCTTCCTTCACCGACCCCGTCGGACAAAATTTGCAATTAGACATACATTTTTGTAAAATGGCCCATATTTGACCTCTACATTGTTGATTTCTCGCATAAAAAAAAGTCTCAGAAGTGAATGGTAAAATAGCAGATGAACAATGTATACAATTTCTGAGATTTGCCCGACCTAGAGTCAGAAGACTAACTGATCTCAGGTCAGTTGTGTAGCCTATGCAAATGTTGGGGCGTGACAAAGAGAGAGACTAGAGCCAAATGAGGAGGAGCCGCCGAGTTGACGTCAACTAGGCAGCTTGTTGAGATTTGCCCGTTTTCAGAGGCAGTTTCAAATCGTGAGATTTGCAGAGAAAAGAGGTGTCAATGGGATTTAGAGGTTCTATGTATGTCCTAGTTACCCACTAAACTGTCATTATTCAACTATGACAAGGTAAAATCGGTTTTGCATTCTATCACCCCTACCTATATAACGACTGTTGCAACATTATCCTTTACAGGAAATGATTTTCACACTCCCAGATCACTGGGAGCTAGCCTAGCATACCGAAAAGCTACATCCATCCCGAACCTCACCGTCTGCTGAACTTGCGCAGAAACATAAAAATAGACATGACCAGCTTTTTTAAATTGTTTTTGAAAACTAAACATTTAGACAATTTTAGCACACATTATGAGATTATTTGCCGATTTTTAATAATTCTTCACCAAATTATAATATATTAATTAATGAATTTTTTTTTTTGAAGAAAAGTTTTGGGTGGGCCTGTTGAAAGGTGGGTGGGCCTAGGCCCGTCAGGCCCACCCATAACACCGTGCCTGGGCAACACAATCATCCAATAATCAAGACTAAGATAGTGGCCCCCAGGGGTCATTGCGGCCCCTTATACTCAACTGAACTAATTGGTTTGAAGGGGGTAGAGGAACAGCAGTACTAAAACTCCGGACCGTCAACTCTTGTTTTCAGTCTTTCTGACAGCAACAACAAGCAGAAAGACAAATCCAACTTTTCGGAAGCTCTTTGCTGTGACCCCACCATCAGACTCCCTAAGTTTCTGTCCCTTAACTATTATTGGCTGACTCAAACACAAACACTCAGCATACAGTAAATGTCCTCCTCCTCAGCCCTTCCTTTCATCCTTCCTTTAACAACATGCATAAACAAATTCAAAGTGAACTCAATTCCCTCCCTGAGTCATGTCCACCATATGGCCCGAGAAAAAAAAAAGTTTTAACATTCAATTTCCATTCCAGCACATTCATTAGTATTCATGAATATGCAAATCCAACTGTCCCATTTGCCATAACGATGCGGGCTCCCACTGGGAGGTGTCAGCATTGACAGGGGAGAAAAAAGCCATCGCCCTTCCGGTTGCTGGGGCAGTGCGTGTGTGTGCGTGTGTGTACCTCAAACAGATGCTCCTGTTTATTTATGACCCGCTTGATTGCTGTCTCAGAGCGCTTGGAATTAAAATAGTCCCATAGCACCATTCATACAAAATCATACACACACACACACACACACACACACACACACACACACACTTACTTATGTCCACTGTCTTACACACACACACACACACTTATGTCCACTGTCTTACACACACACACTTATGTTCACTGTCTTACACACACACACACACACACACACACACACACACACACACTTATGTCCACTGTCTACACACACACACACACACACACACTTATGTTCACTGTCTTACACACACACACACACACTTATGTCCACTGTCTTACACACACACACACACACTTATGTCCACTGTCTTACACACACACACTGTCTTACACACACACACACACGTCCACTGTCTTACACACACACACACTTATGTCCACTGTCTTAGACACACACATACGCTTATGTCCACTGTCTTACACACACACACACACACACACACACACACACACACACGCGCGTTTATGTCCACTGTCTTAAACACACACACTTATGCCCACTGTCTTACACACACACACACACACACACACTTATGCCCACTGTCTTACACACACACGTCCACTGTCTTACACACACACACGTCCACTGTCTTACACACACACACACACGTCCACTGTCTTACACACACACACACACGTCCACTGTCTTACACACACACACATCCACTGTCTTACACACACACACATCCACTGTCTTACACACGTCCACTGTCTTACACACACACACGTCCACTGTCTTACACACACACACGTCCACTGTCTTACACACACACACACGTCCACTGTCTTACACACACACACGTCCACTGTCTTACACACACACACACACACACACGTCCACTGTCTTACACACACACACGTCCACTGTCTTACACACACACATCCACTGTCTTACACACACACACACACACGTCCACTGTCTTACACACACACGTCCACTGTCTTACACACGCACACGTCCACTGTCTTACACACACACGTCCACTGTCTTACACACACACGTCCACTGTCTTACACACACACACAGTCAAACACACACACACACACAGGATAGGACTTGAAGGTCTTGTGAACAACCTTCCAGAGCTAAAGCTATAAAGTAAGATGCACAGTAAATACACATCTCATGTGAATGTGAAGAGTAATGAATGAAATGAAGAGGTGTGACAGTATCAAAGGCAAGCTGATCTACAGTATACAGTGACTCCCCCTGTACTGAGGAGGGAACAGTAGAGAGACATGGGGACACACGCGTACAGAGTCAACACATATGCAAAGTTTCTCTGTAGGAAGTAGCTGTGTCAGCAGCTCTAGTGGCACGCTGCAAAATGAAGGGTAATCTCTAGGTAGAGAGTGCTTAGGGCGCGGAAATATAAACCCACCCTCACCCGCTCAGAGGGAGTGTAGGGGGAGAAAGAGAGCAGCTGCTAAATGCTTCAGCACAGTAAAAAGGGACTCACAGTGGACAAAAACTTGACAGGCTTTCTTGCCGAGCCAACACGCCACGGAGTCTATTCATGACTACACTGGATGCCAAAATGGAGAGCCACTTATCTACAATACAGACGGGTAAATGAGCCGGCGAAGAGGGAGGAGGAGGATGGATTGGGTATGACAAAGCTTGGATCTTCATAGTGACGGCGCAAGCCAAAGAAAACTGAATTTGGCGAGCAGGAAAATGTGAGGTTTGTAACGAAAAAGAAAAACAACTTCAAATCCCACAAGGTGCTCGTGCAGGCCAGCTGAACTTTTGGAAACCTTCGCACAGCCTCATACAACAGCCTTTTTATTACACCTGCGGTTGCTTGACGAGGCCATGTGATTGGTGATGTGGGTTCCCATTTGTATCCTTTGGGACATGTTTGTCCTCCTCGACACCATTAAATAAACAGGGCAAAAAGGGTTTACTGACAATCCAACTGCCTTTGAAATGGGCAGATTTTTATTTTGTTTACCTTAGTGAACAGAAAAATGCAGGATGGATATGACTACACCAGGGGTGGCCAACCAGTTCAGCATAAAGAGCCACAAAAAAACACGCACCATAGCAAAAAGCCACACAACACATGCACGTCCATATTACAACAGTGACTTCCAGATCTAATGAAAGTCATAATACATAGCAGTTTTCATAAGTTTTTTTTTCTTACTTAGATTGACTCAGTGGGAAACCTGACAGTCTTTGTTATCCACAATCCTTTTTAGGTCTGGTTGTACTCTGTTGTGGCCACTCTTTCACTCATTTGTCACTAGAGGGGCATTCAAAAAATCAGCAGTAAAAGGGTTAATGAGGAAGGTGATCTGTGGCCGCTTTTTTTCCTCAGGTTGCAGAATCTGTCCATAAAAAAAAAACTCTGCTGCATTATTTTTTATTTTAAAATAATTGGCAAATGCATCATTCAAATGCTTTTTTAAAAAAAAAAAATTATCTGAAATGTTTCAAAAAGGAAAAAAAAAAATCTACCAATAACACAGCCCCCAGCCACACAGTAAGAGCCTCAAAGGAGCAGGCAAAGAACCGCGTGTGGCTCAAGAGCCACAGGTTCGCCACCCCTGGACTACACTGTTTCCCACGTACAGCATTGAGAATTCATTCCATCAAACTCCACCCATTTACATTTATATCTTCCTTTCAAAAGTCTGTGGGAAACTAGAGAGAGCAGATCATAAGTGTGAATCTGTGGAAAACACTGTAATAGACCGTACATCGACCTCAAAAACAAAAAAAAAATTACTATTCACAAGAGATATGGGTATTTTGTTTTGTAAGCAAAGCTCTTTTAAGACACAGCTTCAGTATTACCCTACAAAGTATTTCTCATAGCAATCATTTTCACTTCTTCCAAATTATAGAGAGACAAACTGGAACCCATATGTGTTGGGTCTGTCAATTTATACATTTATTTGGAGTAGTTTGCATTGTATAGTATTCTTTTCTCCATTTCACCACCACAACAGTCTTAATCTGATAACTGCAGCAGCTCCAGGAAAAAGAAAGACTCAAAGTGTATTTTAAAGAGACAGGGAGTGTCTCCGAGGCCGGCAGGCGATGTGACTCTGGGGATATGACATGGCTGTGGTTAGATGCATCATAACCAGATTACTGCTATGGCAATGGATATATGGAGACAGATGACAATGGCTTCTGTAACTTTATTTGCTGCTGTACATTTAAGTCTTCATGGATGAATCCCCTTCATTGCAGAGTGACTGTAGAGGAACATCAATCCAACTTTACACAGAGCACCTCAATGCAAACTGTTATTACACTGTAAAAAGTTAATGATGTCCGTTAAATATACATGTTAACATTTAATTTAAACCATTCAATTTCCCAGATGGAGGAGAATATAGTCCCACTGTTGGAGCAGCCCAGTATGTCACTGTGCTATATTGGACAATGAAAGAACTAGCCAATACAAAACTATAATATTACTGTAAAATGCTTATATTGAGCCAATATAAAACAATCTTTTTAATAATTAATGTTTTTAGTTATTTTATTTTAGTTATTAGATATGATTCTAAAGTATTTTTTTAAGCTTATTTGAATATAAATTCAAATCCTTAATGTTTATTAATTGGTTGTAATAATTACATCATGTATTTTAACTTTTTCTGTTTGTACTCCCACATTACCCTGTTGTATTCAGTATGTGCTACTGGTGCAATGAAAGCTGCAATCCACAGCTACAGGACAAACATACCGTCTTTTAAAAAATAATTTCAAGCTAGACGAAGCCAAGTAAAGGAATACATCACAGACTATCCTGCTGTTTTAAATCTATTCTGGCACAAAGGCAGAGCAAAATGTCATTTGCCAAAGTCGGCTTTGTTGTATTGGAATGTTATGCATTATGGTTGTGTACTGCAGCCTGGTTATGACTGTGGTGCATCGATCGAGTTATAGGAAGAAAACAAGGTTTTCCGCTGAGGAGGTTTGAATGAAAATAGTCTGTGGTTATTGACAAGAGAAGGAACACACACACACACATACCTGAAATTACTATACATCATTCATGACTGCACTACAATCAATACCCAATTAACATGCTCTAAATATGGCCCATGGAGGAGATACATGCGACACACACACACACACACACACACACACACACACACACACACACACACACACACACACACACACACACACACACACACACACACACACACACACACACACACACCAGCCTATTCCATCTAACCAGAAGGAGTTGTTGGCTGGAAGTCAGTAGGTGCTGGACTGTGCGTGGAGGTCTGGCTTTCCTCAGTGGAGAGCAGAAGTAGAATAACACATCTCCGCTTTGTGAGAGCTTGACGGGTGTTACCGACTAATTATTCCCCCAGCTCCTTCCTGCAGTGTCACGGCTATAGTTTCCCCCTCTCAAACAGCTTCTCTGCTAATTACCTCTGGTGGCACGTACTGTGGTCTCTCTCTCGCGCCGTCTGTCTCTATTACCCAGTCTCTCTCTCCCTCTCCATATTGTCACAGTTAAGACATAGAGACACCAAGCTGAGGACCATCTAATAATTCTATCCCACAGAGAAGTTGTGTTATTCTGCCAGTATGTGACAGTGAAAGCAACGCACACTAGCAGCGGGACTCAACAGTGTGACGTGGGTTGCTCATAAAACAAACACTCTGTAGAAACACATTTTAAGGATTAATTATCCTGGCAAAGATGGAATGGACTTACTTTTGGGTGACTGTGTTTTTGTCACTATCTGTGTCAACACTTTTTTGTCTCCCGTTTGTGTGAGCTTACTGCGGTGACAAGCTAAGGCGACAGGATTAGCTCGCCCCGGCCTGTCATTCAAATAGACAGACGCACACACAGACACATAAGCCCTGACGAACACAAGTTTACACACAGACCCACAAACAACGTACCTACACACAAGGGAGCGAGTAGGGACACATGCAGGTTAATTGACTTCTCTTTAGCTGTGAGGTATTCTGATGTAGTCAGCACATCCAGAGGAGAAAGCAGGGGGTGGGGAGATTCTACAAGGATGCCTCTCTCCGTCTCACTCTCTATCGGCCTCTCCAACTGTCTTCTTCTCGGAGACGGCTTGTGTCAGAGGGATTATTAGACAGGACACGGCCGTGGTGTGAATATGATAATGAAGTGTACAGGAGAGAGGATTACACTATCCTAACTCTCCCATTGGTCTAATCCAGGTTCACACATTTGCATAACATACCTGAGTACTGCATGCATCCCATCAGCACTGATATGGATACAACAAGCAGCAGGTGCATGCTGTTTACACTAACCTAAGAAAAGAGAATTGCCGGTTGGGGATTTGCAGCGGCGCCTTTGTAGCTGAAATAATGCTGAATCAGATGGTGCAGTTTGCGCTGTGATACACTATCACTCGTGAGCTTGGGGAGTTTCAACAGTTTGGAACTGTACAAACAGTACAGGGCTTGGTTAATAAGCACAAATATCATTTGAATTACATGCCGGCAATAAGGAGATTATTTTTGTTCAATAATAAGCGAGCAGGCTATGCAGTTGTTGATACAGTACATAGTTATTTAGCATCTGTGCCACACTCTGATTTCAATAGAGGCTATCATAGTCTGCAATGTTGGCATTTATGCGATAGAGGAGGGGAAGGGATGGTTCATGGCGGCTTTGAAAAAGGACTCCAAATAACCCAAGAGATTCTGTGAGCATTCTGTGACTAGAAGATTTGCACAGTAAGCTGGTAATTGAGCTCTAAATTTTGTTGGGTTTTAAACTGTAAGACCCGCCAGGCGGGCCCATCCTATAGCCTTTAGAGTTATGGAGGATGTAAAAATCCATACCTGGAGACTTATCATAAACAAGTCTAGCTCTCAGTGAGGCCTAAAACAGGATAAGAGAGTGTCACACTCCCATTGTCACAGTTAGCCAGTGACAGCAATCTGCACCATTCACCTCTCTCCATTACCTGCATTCCATTCCCCCTATCCATCCATTCATCCGTCTATCCATCCTCACCTCATCTCCACCCTGTCAAAGCAGCGGGGCTGTATGTCAGCCCAGCATGCCTCTGCTCGTGTGTGTGTGTGTGTGTGTGTGTGTGTGTGTGTGTGTGTGTGTGTGTGTGCATGTATGTCAGGGCAGCAGCTGTATGTCATGGCCATCTCCTGCCTGCAGAAACATGTTATTGATTGGATGCATGTGCCGGTACACTATAGCTAGCCATGACTGATCACATACTGCACAGCCTGTCACGGTCAGGGCTGTCGCAGCAATTGAGGACAGGCAGAGGAAGCGATAAGAAGGGAAGAAGAAAGAAGAAAATGGCTCAAAGGTTAGTTCACCTACTGTAAATAACAAAAAAAAGTGTATTGAGCCATGCAGATTTGTTTCTGTTTTATTTGCAGGTTTTAAGATATTTAGCTTTAAGACCTCTGCTGTGTACACTTTCTTTAAAAAATAAAAACTGGTGACGTTCTGTGGACCATGCTGAATTAAATAGAAAAGACACATTGCTCTCAAAACAAACTCCATCAATCTGCAGGCAGATACTTTAAAAGCTAGGCACATATAACTAAAACCATCTTGTGTGGCCCAGTGCCATGACTGCTGAGAAAATGTTTTTTTTTTTTTTTTTTTTTTTACTTAGATGAATTCTTTCAGAAACAATGAGGAGGCGAAAGAAGGGAATTACAAAGCAAAGCAAGAGTGTGAGGGAGTGAGAGTAAATAGGAGGAGGCATGCTGATATGAGGTGGTGCACTCAGACAGAGGCTGATAGGCCTGAAGGTGAACCAATCAATTATTCTCCACCGTCAATAATTCAGAGTAGACCAGGGGCTCTCTCTGCATGCGTGTGTATGGAACCACACACACACACACACACACACACACACACACACACACACACACACACACACACACACACACACACACACACACACACACAAGCCCCAGTGCCCTGATTTGATTTAAGATGACCAGTCAATGTGGATCCAAGGCTTCAGAGGGCCGAGGCTTTAAATTATTGCTCGGCTTAAAGACAGAGAGGGAGCAATATTTTCTCCCTCCATGGCAAAGCCGTCTTATTCCAGCTCCCTCTCTTTTCAATCCCACTACTCCTTTCATCTTGCTCTTGGTCTCTTCCCTCTTGACAAATTCTAAGAGCCAGCAATAGAGGAACACAGTCGTCCCCCGGCTTGCACCTTTGCTGTTTCGCTCTATGCGTCCTCTCAAAATCTCCTTTTCCTGTTTTTTACCTGTTCTCCCTCTCTTTCCCTTGCTGTGTCTTTGTCCTTCCCTCTTTACACACACACACACACACACACACACACACACACACACACACACACACACACCCATGCTTGCACACTTGCATGGACACACACACTATCCATTTCTCTGTAATTGAAAAGATGCCCTGGCTGTTTGCCACACGACTAAAATGGATCAGATGGCAGAATATCCCTGAGGTTGTACATCTCCAGCAGTGAATTAAAGAGAAAAACCTCTCTCTCTCTGCCAAACACACACACACACACACACACACACACACACACACACACACACACACAGTGAGTAAGGCTGACTGTGCCATTCCTAATGTCCCAGCTCTCTCCTTTCTTTGTTCCAGCCCTCTATTACAATATGAATGGGCCTGTTAAAGTAGAATTGGACCATTTGTCTCGTGTGAGTTTCTTCTTCCCGACACAAGGACTAGAAAATGACTCCTCAGCTATTCAATAACAGGCAAGAGTCTGAGGTCTCCGTGATGAAAGCAGGAGAAAAAAAATGATTTTCTCCTTTGCTGAGATGACAGAGAGAAAAGCTATAACACAACATCAGTCATCAACAATCCACATCCCCGCAAACAACAGCAAATAGTCAACGACGAGTCAACCAACGGAAATCATCCCAGTTCATCTTTTCAGCTCCTTCCCCTCAGTATTTCTAGTTTGTGTGACAGCAGGGTGAGATCTGTGTCTGTGTGCATTTTTTGATGGCTGGAAGAAAAGACTAAGACTGGTCTTGTGACAGAGTGACAGAAGTGAGTGTGTTGAGCTATGAATCACAATAAATAAAAGAAAGGACTCTAGAGATAAAAATGAAAGCATCGTATCACTACGTGTGGGAGTAATAACTCCGCGCCTCACAACCACCACCTGGCAGCTTTGCATTGTTTATGTTATTTAAAACACAAGCAAAAGGCAATTAAAAAAAACGGTGTGCAACCATGCATGTCAGTCATGATGAGCAGCAGGATACCTACAACCAGGAAAAGGGTTGGCTGATATAAATGAAATTCATACCTCATGTCAATAATTGATAACCAATATAATGAACTGTGTTCCACGGTCTTCATTTGTAAAAAAGACATAAATAACTTTTTGCTTTATAAAATTCTGTTTTACAAATAATGATTCAATCAGACTGTGATTAATAACGAACCAAATAACAGTGACAATTTATAAATGTTAATATTCAGTTATTACCCCGCCTTACTGTTCAAAATATCAGTTTATCAGAATATTCTGTGGTTTTTTTTTTAATTGCAGTATATTTTATCTGTACGTATTAGGGTAATATTCCGAGATCAAAGTCATACATTTACAAGAACAAAATTTTATATTCTGAGATTAAAGTGGTAAATTTACAAGGGTGACTCAAAACTGGACTCAAAATTGTCCAGAATCACCACATTATCATAGGCATCCGGACTTTAAAGAGACATTGCCGTGAATAGTGCTCCATCCGAGTTTGGGCTTTTTGTTTTAATAGCTTGCAGGCGTTAGAAAGGGTTCTTTTCAACATGTATATTAACATTTGTGTTCTCTGGTGCCATTACTACTGTAAGACCTTTGCTTTACACTAGTGAGTGTCTTCACAGCCATCTGATCCATCTGCATCTCTAACTGGAATGATGATGTCACGGTCAAGCCAATTATGCACAACAGATCCACTGGTTACATTTTGTGCAACCAGCATAAACGTAAATTTAAGTTTCTGCGTGTTGGAGACTGGTGCATTGAAAACTTTTCACACAGCTCCACGAAAAATTATGAATCACTTAAAACTTCTCGCTCCGCTGGGATCTCCCTCAGGAGCGTCCATTCCTGCCTTACTTTCACCCGGTGTCTCCATCCTAAACACAGAGTAACTAAGGTAACAGCTGCAGGCGTCATGTTTATTTAAGGCTGGCCTGGAGCGTCACATTTTTTATTATGCTATAATAGCCTACAGGTAGCCTTTGAGTGGCTGTGATGAACAACATGATGTGTTAGAGGTTGTTCATGTTCAAAACTAAAAAACACAAATCTGTAGTGGAATATCCAGCTTAAGAACTCACGCTATGTAAGTTGAGACGGTGTTACCCCAGGTCTCATTCAGGTCAGTGTACGACATTACCTTAGCCTGGTTGACCTCTCAAATGCCTGTGGGCGCAATTGGATAGTCCTTCAACCAATCAGACCAATGCTCCGGGTGACGTAGCAGCGACAGCGGCATCAACGGGTTGCTGCGCTTCAGTGGTTGTCATGTTGAATGTAAACAAAAATCTGCTCGCCGTCGCTGAGCTATCGTCATCGTGTAAAGCGGTTGTGATTGGTGCCTCCATTTGGAAAAATTGGAAATGGGCTTGAATGGGCTCTTGGCCAGACAGACTTGTAGAGCAAATCTCAAATTTGCCGGAAGATCATAACCTCATAACCTTTCCAGGCAGAGGAGTACTTCAACTTTGACTGTTAAACTGTACTGCCTTCAGAAAATTCTCTCCTCAACTGAGTGTTTATTAAATGCTTCTGTGTAATTCATCAAGGTCTTCTGAATCTTCTTTAAATATGGGAAATGAGTTGTGCTGCTCCTGAGTTTTTCCCTTAACACAATGTAAATAACTGATAGAAGCAATGGCCAAAATAAGATCTAAGGGTGTTTTCACACATGAAAGTTTGAACCAAGGTTCATGTTACATTGTATACATTTGATCCGTTAAGTCTTGGTTTCACACTGCAGTTATGCAAGCGCACTAAAGATCTATACGTGACAAAACTACATCCTGCCGTCATCCCATACGCAGACCTGCCAACCTTGAAGACATTTTATGAGTACAACCCCCCCCAGCCCACCGCCAATATACGCTACACCGTTGCACTCACCAATGAGAAACCTATGAAATACCTAATACCATACTACATAATATAATTTCACCAATTAAAATGTATTAGTTACTCCATAACCATATACAAGTAGACCATACATGTTATACAATTACTGCTATCACTCCTAACATTGAATTGAAAACAAACTGTTGTACAGGAGGCATAGCCCATAGAAACTTCTTCCACCTGAAAATACTAGGGCTGTCCTCGACTAAAGAAATTCTTAGTCAACTAACACTTATAGGATTTTGTCGACTAATCGATTAGTTGATTTAATTGACAGAGCTGTGCGCTTTGAGAGGTGGTTAAGACTAGAAAAGCACAATATAAATGTAATTAATTAACCATTTTTAAAACTGAGTTTCTCCACAATTAATCCTGCAAAAGCACCACTTTAAATCTTGTGTTTACCATAAATGCGCTCAGAAGTTTCTTGGAAATAAGTAATTAAGCATGAATAAGTATAAAAAATGACTAATCAACTAAAGAAATCTTAGTCGACTAAGACCAAAACAACCGATTAGTCGACTAATCGACTAAGAGGTGGCAGCCCTAGAAAATACATTGTTTGGCTCATCACTACCTTCTAGATTACAATAAATTATTATTACTGTGTAGAGGAGTGGATGAATGGCTGTACACGTAGTGAAACTAATATACAAATGTTTTCTTATATCCTGTCCAATATTTTGTGCCCATATATTTGTTAGTCTAACCAACAGGAGGCAGAGAGAGCTAATAAATATGCCTAAGTACTTCTGTGTTAAAGATGAGTCAGACCTTCTTCTGATTACTGAAGGGAAATTAAGTAGTCTAAGTAATGATTTACTCATAAAGCAAATTTAAATAGGCTTAAAGCAACTACTAAAAAAAAGCATGGATTGAAGCCTGACAGAGACACAATTATAGGCTAATAAATAACATGGGTCAGATATTTTAGATACGCTATAAAAAATTTGACATGGGTGACATTGCATTATGTCAGTTGTCATCACATCACATAAATAGCCTAACCGTTACCTTTATCTGACGTTAATCAGCACTAGGGCTGTCAAAATTGCTCAAAAATGACGTTTGAATATTCCCTCTAAAAAAAAAACAGAATATTCTAACTATTCAAACCTCTGGTTGCGCATGCATCCAAGGTGGCGCACGGCACCGTGACGTCAAAATGATGTAATATCCGGCCGGCGCGTCCGATTTATGGCGCTCGAGCCGAGGTCACGCATGGCTCTTTTTTTAAGCGCCGCGCAACAAAGCGGAAACAGGAGCCTGAATGAGTTCGCCGACAATCGGATGTCAGGACTCTCAGAGTGACTGCAAGTCTCACTGATAAACTTACCGGGTTAAGATGAGCTCTTTTATGGTGAATGAAAGGCTCGATCCGACGAAGTAGGTCATTGAATCAAATCGAAGCACTGACGGCAATGCTGCTGCCAGTTCTGGCATTGTTTACCTTTTTCTTCTAGTCCGTAGAAAGAGCAACGTCGGTTGCATTTGATCATTAGCGCCTCCGCTGTTCAGGAGAAGACTGCAGCTAGTGTCGCGAGCACCAGCGCAGGTATAAATAGTCACAGCGATCTCATGATGTCACATTTGTATGCGCCAGCTGGGCTGTGTCCAGTATGTAACGGCTTTCAGGCGCGCTAGAAAAGTAGACCACCAGACAGCCTCTGCTACCGCGAGTGTTTTTTTCCACATTTGTTTTTTTAATTCGAATATTAATTTTCACCTTCGAAATTCGTTTTTTAAAAACTAATCGAATATATATTCGAATTTAGAATATTCGTTGACAGCCCTAATCAGCACCTGGCCTTTCTAAAACCGTTGTTTTCTAGCCATTCCACCACTTTTCTAACTGCCCCCAACTAATGGGAAGGATGGCAGGTGTGATAGGCTAGCCTATTGACACCAGTGTTGGGCAAGTTAATTCCAAAATGTAATACATTATTGATTACTAGTTACTGTCATTTCAGAGTAATTAGTTATATTACAATATTACTGTTTCTGAATTGTAATGACTACTTTTGCGTTAATTTTGAGTTACTTTCACCAAAATAGAAGCAAAAGTATTCTTGGCAGGTAGCTTGTGAATTTCACCAGGGGTCAACAAAGTCTCATCTTTATCCACTTTAATACATCATAATTTATTCATATTATTTTTGTATTATTAATCTGACGCTGCAAAGTAACTAAAGCTATAAAATAAATAGTAAAGTAAAACGTTTAATAGCCTACTTGACTCTGAATTGTGGTGGACTAGAAGTAGCCTAATAAGTAGAAGAAAATGAAAAATACCCAATTAAAATTGTATCAAAGTAGCCGACGGTAGTATACCGTATCTCTGCAGTCATTTCAACCACTGAATTGTAACGCGTTACTCCCATCACTGATGGACACTATGAATGCTTTTTTTCTTATTATCCATTTACTTTTAATATCATTATGTTTTGAGGGGTGGGGAGTATTTGTTTATGGGACTGTGTTCGTTACCTGTTGCCCCTTGGTGACTGATGTCGATGTCTGTCTTGCACACGGTGCAGAACGTGTGAGGAGGTTCTGTATACTGTCTATGTGAGGTAGCCTGGACATGTGGAGGAAAGGCTATCTCTCCTGTTAAGAAATCGTTCCAAACCTTTTTTTTGAGGCGGTTCAGCCATGGCATGCAAGCCTACAGTTTTCCGGACAGCCTGGCTTGCTGAGGCACTGTGACTGTATTGAATTAAACGCGCGAAGCATTTGGCAAGGAGTGGCAGGTGGGCGGAGGGTTAAAATGCAGCGCTTTGATTGGCCGAAAGCTTTTTTTTTTTTTTTTTTTTTTTGGCCGAAAGCTTTTTACTCCACTGCTCAGCGGCAGAATCAACGTCATAGATGTAGATTGCATAGAAACTGAAACCGGAGAAATGCGAGATGCAACAAAATGCGTACCTAGAGAGCAGCGAATCGTACAAGCGTACTTAATGGTCAAAATGTGTGCCAAGTACGCAAAATGCGTACATGTTGGCAGGTCTGCATACGTGAGCTGCATCTCCAGATACTTATAATTAATTGGTTTGTTGACGGGCTTCCCGTCCTATCCTATCCTCTCTCTGGGTCAGAGTTTTTCCAACTGACTGCTTCTCTCCCCTACTGCCGCAGCCCTTTTTGTTTTGTTGTGATGTTGAGAAGCGAGATCACGGGAACTTTCTTCCTGGAGCATTTATTCAGAGACAAACGGAAACCTACACTGTAGCCTACATTTACTACCACTTAAACTGCTTATCTATTCTCTGCTCTGATAGCAGACGGCTGTCTGCTCTGAGCACATTCACCATCACTCTCTCTCTCACTAAGCACCGAGCTTAAAGGAACTTCCCCGGTCTTGTAACACAAGGAGAGCCTGCCAGAGCTTCTTGTATTTGGTCCGAAAGTCCGAACCATCCAAAAAATGCTTTCGCACTATAAATGGACTGGACCACGGTTCAGTTTGGTCCGGACCGAGACCACCTCTTTTTATCGGACCAAAATTTGGTCTTTTGATCCGGACCGTGGTCCGGGGGAGGTTTCACACCTGTAATTTTGGTTCGGATCCAACTAAAAAGTCACTTCAAAACAGCATTTTATTTTAGGCTTTATATACAGTATAGCATATACCAATACAAAGCTATCTTTTGAGTGGAAAATGTGTGTGTGCTGTGCACACGTTTAACAATATTAGAGCAGTGGCCTTCTGTGTCTCGGTTAAGCAGACAACAGGTCTGATTGGATTAAGACACTCTACAGTGGATTAGTCATGTCTGGTGTGATGCTGGACAGATGGTGTGTGTGTGTGTGTGTGTGTGTGTGTGTGTGTGTGTGTGTGTTTGCTTAAATCTCATAACTGAATGTATGTGTGAGTTTAATCTCATAACTGTGACAAAGGGGTTTTATCACAGCTAGTGTACGTGAATGAAATACCAGGATAAATACTGATGCTATAATGGAGATTGGCAGCTCATTTAGTTAGTAAATGTACCAAACATCCACCACTAAGCTGAAAATGCCTCCTAATTGCCATAATAAATAGCTGTGAGTAATGTAGGCCCAGCGCTGTCCTAATGTGTACTTGTATATTAAATGACAGACATATTCATCGGAACCATCACTGAGGATCATCAAACATCGTAAAGAATGTGAAAAATGTCCCTCTGAGTTCATCAAACGCAGGTTTAGTTGTGATAGTGAAAAAATATGTGTATGATGTTGGTTTTAATAACTCATAAAACATGATAATTGACTCAGTTTGGGGTTCCCGGTACAGGCTGTAATACCTCCTGACTCTACTGTAGACAGTAATGCTTGACAAAACGCTGTATAGGCCTAATTTACAACTTCGTAGAATGCTGTTGTTAGCTGCGCTAGCTCCTGCAGTTTATGTTTACAACCTTACGCACATTATCAGCCCAGCGTTTGGCCACACCGCGCAAGTACATTTTTGTTTACGTTGGACAGTACACATTTTGTCCTCTCCGTGAACCATCACCTTATCGTGGTGGAGAGGTTTGTGTGTCTCTGTGAACCTGAGGGCTGTGTTGTCTGGAGCTTTGTGCTCCTGGTAGGGTCTCCCAAGGCAAAGTGGTCTCAGGTGAGGGGCCAGACAAAGAATGGTTCAAAAACCCCAATGAAAAAGCTAAGCAGAGATGGAGTGACCCTGCCCGGAGGAAGCCCGGGGCCCCGTCTGGAGCCAGGCCCAGGCGGTGGGCTCGTCGGCGAGCGCCTGGTGGCGGGTTTGCCACGGAGCCCGGCGGGCACAGCCCGAACAAGCTACGTGGCAACTCCCTCTCCATCCCATGGGCCCACCACCTGTGGGAGGAACCGTTGGGGTCGGGTGCGATGCCACATGGGTGGCAGTGAAGGTCAGGGGCCTCGGCGGACCAGACCCGGGCAGCAGGCGCTGGCTCTGGGGGACGTGGAACGTCACCTCTCTGTGGGGAAGGAGCCGGAACTGGTGCGGGAGGTGGGCGCTACCGGTTAGATCTGGTGGGGCTTACCTCTCACGCACAGTCTTGGTTCTGGAACCATACTCCTGGATAGGGGTTGGACTCTTTTCTTCTCGGAGTTGCCCAGGGTGTGAGGCGCCGGGCGGGTGTGGGGATACTCACAAGTCCCGGCTGGCGCCGCTGTGTTGGAGTTTACCCCAGTGGACGAGAGGGTCGCCTCCCCACGCCCTGCGGGTTGTGGGGAAAACTCTGACTGTTGTTTGTGCATATGCACCAAACAGGAGTTCGGAGTATTCGGCCTTCTTGGAGACCTTGACTGGAGTCCTGCATGGGGCTCCAGTGGGGACTCCATTGTTCTGCTGGGGGACTTCAACGCACACGTGGGCAATGATGGAGACACCTGGAGGCGTGATTGGGAGGAACGGCCTCCCTGATCTAAACCAGAGTGGTTGTTTGTTGTTGGACTTCTGTGCTAGTCATGGATTGTCTATACTTGAACACCATGTTCGAACATAGGGATGCTCATAAGTGTACCTGGTACCAGAGCACCCTAGGCCGAAGGTCAATGATCGATTTCATAATCGTTTCATCTGATCTGAGGCCGTATGTTTTGGACACTCGGGTGAAGAGAGGGGCAGAGCTGTCAACCGATCACCATCTGGTGGTGAGTTGGGTCAGAGGGTGGGGAAGACTCTGGACAGACCTGGTAAGCCCAAACGTGTAGTGCGGGTAAATTGGGAACGTCTGAGGAGGCCCCTGTCCAACAGACTTTCAACTCACACCTCCGGGCGGAGCTTTTCGTGCATCCCTGTGGAGGCTGGGGGCATTGAACCCAGTGGACAATGTTCAAAGTTTCCATTGCTGAAGCTGCAGCGAGGAGCTGTGGTCTTAGGGTCTTAGGTGCCTCAGGGGCGGTAACCCACGAACACCGTGGTGGACAACGGTGGTCAGGGAAGCCGTCCGACTGAAGAAGGAGTCTTTCCGGGATATGTTATCCCGGAGGACTCGGAGGCAGTGCAGGGTACCGAAGGGCCCGAAGGGCTGCAGCCTCTGCCGTGAAAGAGGCAAAGCAGCGGGTGTGGGAGAAGTTTGGAGAAGACATGGAGAAGGACTTTCGGTCGGCACCAAAGTGCTTCTGGAAAACTGTTCGCCACCTCAGGAGGGGGAGCGGGGAACCATCCAAGCTGTGTACAGTAAGGATGGGACACTGTTGACCTCAACTGAGGAGGTAATAGGGCGGTGGAAGGAGCACTTTGCAGAACTCCTGAATCCGACTAATACGCCCTCTATGTTAGAGGCAGAGCTGGAGGATAATGGGGGATTGTCGTCGATTTCCCAGGCGGAAGTCACTGATGTAGTCAAACAACTACACAGTGGCAAAGCCCCGGGGATTGATGAGATCCGTCCAGAAATGCTCAAGGCTCTGGGTGTGGAGGGGCTGTCCTGGTTGACACGCCTTTTCAACATTGCGTGGAAGTCTGGGACGGTGCCAAAGGAGTGGCAGACTGGGGTGGTGGTTCCCCTTTTAAAAAAGGGGACCAGAGGGTGTGTGCCAATTATAGGGTATCACACTTCTCAGCCTCCCTGGTAAAGTCTACTCCAAGGTGCTGGAAAGGAGGGTTCGGCCAATAGTCGAACCTCGGGTTGAGGAGGAACAATGCGGATTCCGTCCTGGTCGTGGAACAACGGACCAGCTCTTCACTCGCAAGGATCCTGGAGGGAGCCTGGGAGTATGCCCAACCGGTCTACATGTGTTTTGTGGATTTGGAGAAGGCGTATGACCGGGTCCCCGGGAGATACTGTGGGAGGTGCTGCGGGAGTATGGGGTGAGGGGTCTCTTCTCAGGGCCATCCAATCTCTGTACAACCAAAGCGAGAGCTGTGTCGGGTTCTCGGTAGTAAGTCGGACTCTTTTCAGGTGAGGGTTGGCCTCCGCCAGGGCTGCGCTTTGTCACCAATCCTGTTTGTAGTATTTATGGACAGGATATCGAGGCGTAGTCGGGGTGGGGAGGGGTTGCAGTTTGGTGGGCTGGGGATCTCATCGCTGCTCTTTGCAGATGATGTGGTCCTGATGGCATCATCGGCCTGCGACCTTCAGCACTCACTGGATCGGTTCGCAACCGAGTGTGAAGCGGTTGGGATGAGGATCAGCACCTCTAAATCTGAGGCCATGGTTCTCAGCAGGAAGCCGATGGAATGCCTTCTCCAGGTAGGGAATGAGTCCTTACCCCAAGTGAAGGAGTTCAAGTATCTTGGGGTTGTGTTCGCGAGTGAGGGGACAATGGAGCGGGAGATTGGTCGGAGAATCGGGCGCAGCGGGTGCGGTATTGCATTCAATCTATCGCACCGTTGTGACGAAAAGAGAGCTTAGCCAGAAGGCAAAGCTCTCGATCTACCGGTCAGTTTTCGTTCCTACCCTCACCTATGGTCATGAAGGCTGGGTCATGACCGAAAGAACGAGATCCAGGGTACAAGCGGCTGAAATGGGTTTCCTCAGGAGGGTGGCTGGCGTCTCCCTTAGAGATAGGGTGAGAAGCTCACTCATCCGTGAGGAGCTCGGAGTAGAGCCGCTGCTCCTTTGCGTCGAAAGGAGCCAGTTGAGGTGGTTCGGGCATCTGGTAAGGATGCCCCCTGGGCGCCTCCCTAGGGAGGTGTTCCAGGCACGTCCAGCTGGGAGGAGGCCTCGGGGAAGACCCAGGACTAGGTGGAGGGATTATATCTCCAACCTGGCCTGGGAACACCTCGGGATCCCCCAGTCGGAGCTGGTTAATGTTGCTCGGGAAAGGGAAGTTTGGGGTCCCCTGCTGGAGCTGCTCCCCCCGCGACCCGACACCGGATAAGCGGACGAAGATGGATGGATGGATGGATGGAGTACACATTTTGTCTTTGTAACGGTCACATGGTTGTCAATGTCCTATTAATTAGGTTGCAAATGTCAATAGGGCGGGTCTAACGTAATATGAGCCTGTTAAAAGCAGGGCTGAGGCAAAAGACAACAGTTGATGTGCAGCAGGTTAGGAAGAAACTCCTTTTGTTCAGACCTAAATTAATTGAAAATGCACGGTTGACAAAGCACAAAGACAACCAGGCCCAACCCCCACCACCCAGTTTGGGTTCAGGTAAGGCCTGCATCCGTTCTTTCACGTTGGCAACTTATGTCACTTTGACAAAAGTAGAATTTATAAATCCAGGATAACCGATAAAGTGAGGCTTGACCCAGTCTAATCTGTGCATCCTGGCTTGGTGCGTTTCACGAAGGCCAAGCCAGGCTGAGGAGGAGCGACTAGGTCCAGCCAGGATGAAGTAATTCGGATAGATGCACATTCACGGCTTTCTTTGACAGACAGTGATGTCGATCACAGATTTCTGATTTACTGATGCTAAAATGGAGAATTTGCATTGTGTATTCTTTACACAGAGTGAGCAGCAGCTTCATATGGAATTATGACAACGTGAAAAAAAAAAAAGAAACATGGCTGCTGTAATAAAACAGCGAGAGAAAGCAAGGCAGACGATCACGTACCGACTGAATGCATAAGAAGCCGAAAAATATACATTAACTGACCACTGCTCTGAATTGAAACCACCATACCATTCAAGAAGTTAGGCTAATTATTTGCACAAATGAGCTGTGATAGTTGTACTATTTGCCAATTACAACCACTAATCTACTATGTCGTGATGACTGCCACATCTGTCTCTACCTCTCTCGTATGGGCTAAAAGTAACATATTTACTTCCACTGCTCTCTTTTCAGGCAAAGTGTACAACATAATAATAATATATTTAATAATATATATAAATAATAATTTGGGGTTGGTTCTATGTGTGGAGTAGTTTTGGAGACATGCCTCTTTGTAATTATGACATATTTAAAAAACAAAATATATGGCAAAGAAAATTCCCCAAAATTATGCATATGCCTATTTTTGAAAAGTAAGTGATGTAGTATAACCAGCAGAATACTAATTATGTGAGGTAAGTTTAGAGACACAACTATTTAATTATTAAAATATTAAATGTTTTTGGCAAATAAATATTCCCCAAAATTATGAATATGCTTATTTTTTTGAGTGCTGTAGTACAACTAGTAGGAGAGAAGTTATAATTGAGGTAAGTGTGTAGACACTACCTTATTTAATCATTAAATTAATAAATATTGTTGTATCTCTTTTCGGTGTTGTAGTTTGTAGACGGTCCCTAAGCACTCGTCATACTGCTGTCTCACCGCTAGCTGCTCGTAGAGACCAATGGCATTTCTCCAGGTCGGAGGACGGCTTGTTTTGATGAAAATGAGTTTGTAGCTTGTTGTTTACCTTACTACGGTAGGAAAGATGCATCGTTTGTGATTTAATAACATTTCGTTAGAGTAATTAATCCCGGAAGTTCAAAAAGTTCGGAAACCGGGGACTGTCCCTGGAAACCGGGGACGTCTGGTCACCCTACTTTAAACATGACTGTAACACAGTGTATTCATCAGTTATTTCCCCCCAGCAAAACACAATGTCATAAACCATTGAGGTGTCCTCTCCCTGTTATACGAATGTACAGTATGTACAGTAGCCTACAACACTATATAGTTACTGGTCTAGTGAACTAAGACTATAATAAGGGAGGATTGTACAATTATAAAAACCTATTATAATTGTTCAATCCTCCCAAATTATAGTCCCAGTTCACTGGAGACAACACACATTGTGCTAAGAATGCTAAATACAGTGCACATGGAAGAGGAAGGTACAAGGTCCTTTGTTAAAGAATAATAAAAGAAATAAATCATCTAAAATAATTAAAAGGTGTATTGGTCTCTGACCAGTCTGCCATTGTTAGAACCACTAACACGTGTTTAGCACTTTATATATTAAAAACACATTTGCAACTTCATCAACCTTTTCCAATTATCTCAACAACTGCCATAATACATTCAAACTTCTAACAAGCAGTTTTCATAAAGCAATATAACAGTAACAATGACACGTGAATAATTATAAAAATAATGGTCACAACTTGAAATAAAAGTGCTTTACTGACCAGCAACATGCACATGTTGTATTTTAATGCAGGATAATAAAAATAAGGTAAAACCACTGCTGAGTGAACAGAAAAGGCTTCAGGATTAATAAATTGATGGAAATTCCGCTGGATTTCACTCATTTAGGCCGGATATCAGTTGCCTTGGGCTTCTTTTGTGTTGGCGTTCTAACCTCCGGTGGATTTCTGAGGACTATGGTTAACTGCTCCTCAGATCTCTGCAGGGTAAATCCAGACAGCTAGCTAGAATGTCTGTCCAATCTGAGTTTTCTGTTGCACAACTAAAACAACTTTTAAACGTACACACGGTCCACTAAAACAAGTTCCTTCCGAGCCTATTTTGCAGCAGCACCGTGGCTTTTCTCCCGTGCTTAGCACCGCCCAAGACGATTGGAATTGGTTTAAAGAAATGCCAATAAACGAGAGCACGTTTTCCTCCCATGCCCGAATGCTGTGTGGACTAGCCTGACTCTCCTCCAGCACGCTTTGGAGGAGGGTCTGGCAAAGCAAGGCTAGGAGCAGGCTAGCTGTACAGAATAAATCTCCATGGTAACTTAGGTGCCTCTGCTTTTGTGCAACCAAGTCAAGGCTAAATTCATCCAGGATAACTGGAATATCCCGGCTTAATCCCTTATCCTGGTTTTGTGCAAGAGCCCCCTGGTACAGTTGCAAGGTTAAGTGTCAATAATTCATCAAAACATAAAAATACTCCCTTTGCCATGACAACTTTAAACACAAAAAACTGGAATTAATGCAGAAATGTGAAAGTGGTCATAATTTAGATGTACTCAAGAGGAGTATGTGGTGTGTCACTTGTCACAGGAAGTGCTTTGAGTCAAGTTTGAGTCATTCTCTCATTAAGCGTGTCTGGTGCATCTACTCAAGTTTAATAATTGTGACATAAAAACCCTAAAATAAAACTGTTATGTCATGAGCCATAATTTACTAACTGTAATTTTGAAAGAAAATTTGAGTTTTGCTAATTGTAGACCAGTTAGTGCGGACTAATCCGTCACCACCACAACCTTCTTCATTTGTGACAATGTGGTGCACGTTGTATTGTAAGACAGAGGCATTGTGTGCGTGTCTGCAAGCGTGCGTGTCTATGTTGGCAGGAGTAGTGCGTGGCCAGTGTGTGGTGGTGACTCTACACTGCCCTTCCCTGCAGTCCTCTGCTCCCTCCTGCCACCATGGAGCAGCCTGCCTTTTAATTACCTGAAGAGTATGTGAGTGAGAGAGTGTGTGTGTGTGTGTGTGTGTGTGTGTGTGTGTGTGTGTGTGTGTGTGTGTGTGTCTGTGTGTGTGTGTGTCAGAGAGCGAGTGAAGCGTGACATTCCAGTGTGCCTCATAAACCGTAAACTGATAGTGTCTCTGAATGCAGACCAAACAGGAGGAGAGAGAAGGGAAGGTGCGATTTAGGATGGTGAAATTGGAGAGGAGGTGGTTCTGTGTGTGTGTGCGGTAAATCCGAGCAAAGCGTGGCACCCAGTGTGCAGCAGATTGCCTCAGCTCACACCACTGCCTCCGCAAATTAATACCATTGATTTTCCTTTGCCTGGCGTCCAACACACACGCACGCACGCACGGAAACACACCCCAGCTGGTGAGAAGGTAGGCAGATGATAGTGGAAATCTGGATCAAACTGCTGGAGGAGTCGCACACGCACGCACACACAGAATGATGGGATACAAATGAAAGGAAGGAAAAAGAAACTCAATTGTGATACCTGCCACACAGGGACTGGCAAAGGCACAGAAGCCCACCCAAACCAGTCAAAGTATTGGAGGTCAGCCAGGTAAATGAAGCCAGAAGCCGAGGGATTGTCAAAGTGTTTTGAATGATGAGAAATATCCAGATAACAAAAACGCATCGTAATACTGAGCCAGAAAGATGAGAGGCCTAGCAGAGAGCATCAGACACTGTGTGACACACAAATCAAAGAGAGATCCAGTATGAGATGAAAAAAGAAAGGGATTGAGAGCACAAAGACCGTTCCCATCTCTCTCCTTCATTCTCAGTGAGCTTCCTGATGAATGCAGCCTATGGCAGTAACTAGAGGGCAGCAGGAAATTATCATTAATAATCCCTGGCCAACTCTTAACCATATGTCCTCCTCTACTGCATCACCAAGCCCATCTATCACGGTGTGAGTGTGTGAGAGAGAGGCCTCTTTTTGGCCTCTTCTTAAGATCAATTCACAACATCGTCGAACACAAATGAGTCACCTGGGGGTGGAGTGTTTAAGAGAGGAGAACCAATCTATCAAAATTGTAGGTTTCCTTTTTTTCTTTCCAACTCGATACACCCCTTACCTACAACAGGAAGTCACCTCTGTTTTAGTTCAACATCATGCATGTTACTTGGTGAGGTTTCTGTGGATCTTGCCGATCTTTTTTTTTCTAAACTTGTGTACCTATAAAAGAACTCAGCCATACATTTGACATTTGTACATGTGTATTCTGTGAACTGTGATCTCTCTGGACTTCCCATGAAAGAATAGAAATAAAATGGAGAGTGAAAACATACAGCATCAGTGTTTCCCACAGGTTGTGAATTTACCTGTGGTACTGGGTGGTACTGGGTGGTGCTGGGTGATGCTGGGTGGTGTTGGGTGGTGCAGGATGCGACGGCGCGGCACGTGATGGCTGCGGCCAGTAATAAACTGTTCAACCAAAGGTTTAGCCCCCAGTGAAGATTCACAATTCAGTAATCAGTCAAGTCCCAGTCTACAAATATCTGGGTGTCATGATAGAAAATCTCTCATGGACCTCGCATATAGAATTCATCTGCAAAAAAAAATACAACAGCGTGTTTATTTTCTTCGTAGATTGAGATCCTTTGCAGCAAGTAGCCAAATAATTTCTTTGTTTTTCACATCAGTAATTCAGAGCATTATGCTCTATTGAAGCACTGCTTGGCTGAGTAGCAGTTAAAAATAAAACAAAGCAAATTAAAATGTGTTCAAAGATTATAGGACTACCTGTAGCACACTCCTTTCAGGAAGCTCACAATAACAGTATGCTCAGACTGGCCAGGAATATTTCAAATGACTCTTCACATGTTTTGGACAGAGAATATCAGCTTCTGCCTTCAAACAGACGCTTTAGAGTTCATTCTTTCAATCGCATCAGACTTAAAAACTCTTTCATACATCAATCTATCCTATTGTTAAACCAGCTACATTAAATCCAGTGCAATATTTATTCAGGGTTATAAGTCTCCAAGACCTTGCCTGTGTGTATGTCATGTCATTTTCTGTTGTTATACATACATTTCCTTACTTGGGAGTTTATGTCATTTGTGATAATGTTTTATGTATGTCTTTTGGGGTTATTCATCTCATGTAAGTCTGTATGTATATCTACGTCCTCTTTTTATACGAGCTACCCAGGGATGCAAAAAGAATTTCAGCCCTGTCTGACAATAAAGTTGTATTGTATGAACTATTTATTGAAATCAATGACTACATAACATTATCATAATTTTGAAAGAAATTACGATTTACATATTTAACAAATCGGACTAAAACATGATACAGATGAAGTGCCATGATGTGCTTTGTCAATTAAATCTGGTTGGTTTGTCAAATGTTATGGTTCAGCACATAAAACACCCGATTACTCGCAGCCCAAAAGCTATATGTATTAACAACTTAATCTTAATAGTATACTATGATCCATACAGAAAGGTAGGCCTACATGTTGTTCTAAATCAACACTGTCTCCTCCTAACTCCTATTAAATCATATAAGACTAAGGCTATCTAAAGTTAATTCTTTTTCATTTTGTTTGTTAGAATTTTTGTTGTTGTTTTTTTTAAGTGTTTTAATACGCGTTTTGGGGATCCTAAACACACTGTTTTGGGGGGCAAGCAGAGTAAACCACACGTCCCAGGGGGACCAATAGTGGATATGATGACTAGGGGTGGTACGGTTCATGAAAAAACATCCGAACCACTCGGTTTGCTTGTCTCGGTTCGCTTGTCTCGGTTCGCTTGTCTCGGTTTGCTTGTCTCGGTTCGCTTGTCTCGGTTTGCTTGTCTCTGTTCGCTTGTCTCGGTTCGCTTGTCTCGGTTCGCTTGTCTCGGTTTGCTTGTCTCTGTTCGCTTGTCTCGGTTCGCTTGTCTCGGTTCGCTTGTCTCGGTTCGGAGCGCGTGTGCGTCGCACGGTTCGTCAGTCCACTGTTAATGTGCACTAACCACTTACTGCCGTAGTGCCCACTTTCGACACCTATGTTAAAACACTTACTGGAAATGACGAGCGGGATGAGCTTGACAAACGCAACACATGGCAGCTGATTGGACGAACGCGTCACATGGGTCTTGCTGCTCCCGAATTTCAAAACAGACTTTAATGGCGGCTCATTCAGAATACGATCTCATATTTTACAAAAATAGTTCACCGAAACGTGTTTCTTAAAACATTTTAAGCGAGAAATAGGCCATGCAGTTGTGAGCCGACCGCTCCTCAAGTGGAGTGGGGTGCTGCTGCTGCTGCAGGTCACGTCACGTCACCTGCAGAGATGTCCAGGGGGAGAGAGGCTGCCCGGAGCTGGAGGATGCGCCAGCGTTGTTTATAGTCTGGTGTGTGGGAACATTTTGGATTTCACGTTACCTATGATGAAATAAAACAATTTATAGAACTGCCACTGTGTGCATGTATTGTGCAACATGCATTCAATATGCTAATTTTAGCTATATTTATATATATATATATATATCACATGCTGAAGTATATTCTTGAGTGTTAAAGATTAAAAGAAAAAATAACAAGAACCGTACAGAACCGAAAACCATGACCCTAAAAGCGTGATACGAACCGAACCACCCCTAGTGACAGAAAAGAAGAAAAAAAAATGTGGGCCGGAATGTAAAATGAGAGTAAAAGTAATATATAATTAGTAGTAATATATGTTTAACTGTTTTTAACTGCTCTTTAATGTTTAATTTCTTATACTGCACCCTAACTTATATTCTCGTATTTGATCTGTTTTTATTGATTTATTGATTGATTTTTTTAAATAATTTTATGTAAAGCACTTTGAATTGCCCTGTTGCTGAAATGTGCTATACAAATAAAGCTGCCTTGCCTTGTTTTGTACTATACATGTCTGTGTTGCACTCATTAAGATCTCATCTGAACAGATTTCTGAACAACTCTGAGTTGTAGTTCAAAACTTTTACAGCCAACTTAATAAACACTCAGTTTTCACTCGGGCTCGAGTCTATACAGTTAATGGATTCAGGCACGGAGAACGGGAACTGAAGGCTCAGTTAGCAATGATTTGCTCCCGGTTAGCAATTAGCTCGGTCAGCTCCATTATAAAGATATGGAGTGGAGGAGACTGTCGTGGACAGGGGCAACAACCAGACTTTGATCAATGCCATTCGGGGAGCTTTCACAGCGCTGTGACGGCGGTGTTTCTACGGTTTATTAGTACAGTTAATCCCACGGCAAGACCACCAACAACTACTAATGATAGCCTCTGAGCCTGAAGTGAAGCATGCATGCGGCGCAAGACTTCACGAGGGGAGGAGCTAGAGGCCACTGGTCTGTGTGCGCTGTAAAAAATAAAAAAATTAAAATACATTGTTGATTGGAAAATGTAATTAGAATTGCATGTACCAGGGCGGGTCTCAATCTCCGTGGACGTTGCGCCAGAGTAGAACCTATGTATGGGAAACACTGCTGCATTCAATACTGAGTTGGACTGGGGTTAGACAAAAACAAACTATCAGAAGATGTTATTTTTAGCTCTGGATAAATTGTGATTTTTCAGAATTATAACATTTTTTGTAGGCCTAATGAGAAATCAAATAATATTAAGACCGCACAATTATAGGCACTATAACTAATTAAAGTGACACCCTGCCCAAAAGCTTCTTCACGGTTTCCAATAGTACAGAGTTTCCGTGGCCCAAAAAGTGATATGCAGTGAGAAATATAGTTCTGGCCTAACCCATGTTTTGCTAATGCAGGCTTGGAGGCACAGAGTCAGATGAAGCTTCTGTCCCCTGTGCTGTCAGATGGTAAAATGGCTGCTCTGCAGAGGCCATATTTTTGTGTGTAAACTACTGGTCCACCACCACACAGCTCCTTGCATGCTAGCCTTGTGCGAGCCATTTTATAGAGGCGGAGTAAACACTGTCTCTCAGCAGAGTTTATCAACCAGTCTCTCATCACTGTGCAAGGTCACCCATTCGCAGAGACAGTGCAGAGTGTGTATGTGTGTGTTTTACAGGAGTCCCAGGTCTCGGAAACCTTGGAAACGGAGTGGAACAGAGCATTGGAGCTGTAACAATAAGGCGGCCTGTTGAGCATGGAAAGCTCAGTTGCTGCAGTCGGTCTGTCTTAGTATACACAAATGCTCAAACACACACACACACCTGCCATCTCTAATGATGATTTATGCCCAGTCTGAGGGCAGGCATGCATAACTGTAGCAGTCACAAACACACACACACACACACACACACACACACACACACACACACAGATCAACTCACACATGTACACACAGCTAAATACACAGGGATACTGTATCTCCTTCTCCCTCTCTCTCTCTCCCTCTCTCCCCCGCTCTCTCTCTCTCACACATACACCACTAAAGAGGTAAAAATGACAAGATGGATATGTTGAAACAGCAGTGAGCACCAGGGAAAGAGCAACAGTAAAAATGCATATTGGAAGATGGAATATATGAGAGCTGAGAAAATCAAATGTAAAAAAGCATGAAGAAAAGAAAGAAAAGAGAGAGGGCGAGAGAGAGAGAGCGCGAGAGAGAGAGAGCGCGCGAGAGACCTATCTCCCTGTTGACTATCACAGCCTAAGCTCATTTACCATGTACTATCTGTGATACTGCTGAAGCTGTCCAATCTCTTTCTAGATATTTCCTTGGAGAAAAATTGTTCATTTTGCTCTCCTTTTAACGCAGAATACACTAAGCTCCTGGTCTTATTGAAAACACATCTCTCTCTCTCTCTCTCTCTCTCTAGTGTGTGTATGTGTTTTTGTGTGTCTGTATGAAATGGGAATGTGCGTTTATGAGCCTAGAAACACTGCTTTGCAAAAGACATCTCATTACAAGGCATTAAGGCTTAAAAATAATCAACTGTTGGGAAGATGCACATGCACAAACCTGCATACATTGTATGAACATACAGCATAGGACACACAGAGACAAACACACACATTAACTATGCACACAGGATTACTGCTGGGGAGATCTCAGTCAGAATAATTAGGGTCTCAGATGTTTGATTCGTGCTGTTTGGTTGGTGTTATCAAAGGACCAGGACGACTCAAACTTTCCCGTTTCATCATCTCCAATAAGTCAGTTGAGGTGAAGGGAGACATTTGTCTTGATCATAACTGAAGTCATGTCTTTGCAGCAATGCAAATTTAGATCATCTACGAGGCCATAACACTCCACTCACATCCGCCACCAACTAAAATACACAAGGATACAACTCCCTGTCAAAAGGGTATAGTATGTTATTTTCATCCGACAGGGGAGTTTTTGTTTGCGATCTACAAAGCTCTGCATTCTATTTTGCAGAATAAACACCGTTTAATAATACATTTCCAATTTTAATTGTAAGCATCTGACATTTTTAATTTGTGAAATGTTCTTTTCTAGGTGCTTTAGGGGCCAATGTGTCCTCAGTATTCATAGCGTTTGTTAATTAGACTTCATCAATTGATTACAAGTTAAAATGAATTATGGGTAAGTCGGTGGCTTATCTGCCTTCCATTAGCTGTGAATACTGCCGTTTGTTCATGGAGTAGATGCTATAGATGTACCAGGGCTCCAGACTAACTTTTTTCACTAGGAGCACAGTGGCCCCCAACTGAAAATTTTAGTGGCACAAACAGAAAATTTAGGGGCACACACCGTAAATCAACATGCTAACCAAATATTCACATTTCTACTAATTTCCACTGTATTACTAATAAATACTTTGATAATAGATGCAGAAATTACAATGTGCGGTTTCAAATTCAGTGTCACTTTTGAAGATGCAACATATAAGGTAAACTGACAACCCCATCGCTGTCGTGAGAGTAAAAAATAAAAAAAGATATTTTGTTTATTATTGTATTTGTGTATTATTTTTTAGTTTTATTTTCATCATGACCGTTTTTAATTGCTCTTTAATGTTTCATGTAAAGCACTTTGAATTGCCTTGTTGCTGAAAGGTGCTGTAGAAATAAAGTTGCCTTGCCTTACAACCTCAGCCTGTCAGTCAGTCACCAGGGCATAGAAACCATTGTTTTGCCTGGCTGCTCATCTCCGAGGAAGTGTAACGTCAACAGCACCGCAACCGCTTTTGGCTCGCCATTAATATCATATCGCAGGAAACGCTGTCTGCGTGAAGTTATGAAAAACTGTAACCACCCTTGAAACCACTTTATCGGCATTTCCGTGACTCACTGTGACTTCAACAAAACTGCAGAGCCGACGTAGTTTGCATCGTCTGCAGCTCTGCGTGTGTGTGAGTGTGTGTGTTTGTGTCAGAGCTCTGCTCTCTGTCAATTTTCAGAGAGGACAGACAAGCTTGCGCTTACGCACTCTCAAGTACCGAAATTTCAACGTTTAACGTGTAAAAAAAGGGGGCAAATTTACTGGTCGCACTTGTGCGACTGGATGTAAAATTCAGTCGCACACTCTCAAATTTTGGTCGCAGTCTGGAGCCCTGTGTACATTTTAAAGTAAAAAGTAGTCCATAGTAAAAATTGTTGTATATCTTAGCATGCTGAAATAATTAAAGTACCAGAGAAGTGTAGAACTTTATTAAGTGTAAGGACAGTGGCATGGATAATGACAGTAAAGTGTAAGATAGTACAAAGTTGTATAGTTTACAACTTTGTGGAATATAGTTGTTGGCGGGATTTGGTCTGTGCAAATGTAAATGTCTCTCTCCCCTTTCTCACCTAGCTGTCCGATCCATTCAAGGCAGAAAAGCCCAAACAATTATCTTAAAAAAACAAAAAAACAACAGAGGGGTGCTGAGTGTAGTAGGGCCCTATGATTTCCATGATGCAAAAAACGAGGACGGAATCACGGAATCTACACATGAAAACGGAATTCTCTTACACACTCGGAATCGCACGGAATGTTGGGAGTTTGTTGCGTGGGGGGAAAATAAATGTCGAAGCGAGTGGCTCCTGATAAGCCAACGGTGGCTAAAAAAATTAAGAACAACAACTGTTTTGTAAGTTTTGTCAACATACTGTTGACTGGACCCGCAAAGACACACGTAACGACCATTTGAAATTAAAAGTTCATCTCAAGAACAAAGATCAATCCACAGCGGGCAAATCCCTCCAGGTTACCATTGAGGCAACGACAAAATCAATAGATGCAAGGCGTGAGTTTGTGGAAGATTTTTTTGCAATGTGTGCTGAAGCTGACATACCGCTTGAGAAAATGAAGAGAATACGTCCGTTTGTTGTTAAATATTGCAAGGAGGGATGCGCGCTCCCAGAAAACACCAGCAGCCTCAGGTAGACCCACCTGCTGCGGGTCTTTGACCAGCACTTGCAAAAAGTGCTGCCAGAGATCCTTGGAAAGAAAATCTTCGTTGTTGTCGACAAAAACCCCTGACAACCGAGATCGCAGTGTCCTCAACATTGTTATAGGTGAGCATCCAATTAGCTTTTATTTAGGTAACTCTAAATGTGCTTTGCTGAATATATTAACGGTTTAAATAAAAAAGATGAATTGTGGTTTGTGTCTCTGAGTTTTTAAAAGGTCAAGACTGCTTGGAAGTGAAAAGAAAACAAGCAAATCCGAAAGGGCTAAAAAATAAAAGGTAACACTTTACTTGAAAGTATCGACATAATCGTGACATGACACGGTCATAACTATGACATAACACTGTCATGAACATGTAACGTTATAAACAAGTCATAAACGGTTATGGCTTCTGTCATTAAGTGTCATTCGGTTTTTGTCATGACAAGTTGACACTGTTTGGGTTGTCTTGATTATGACAACTTGACATTAATCAAAGTGACATTACCAGAAGTTGTCTTGGCCATGACAAGATGACATTAAATTTGTTTGGGATGTCATGTAATGACAACATGACATTAATCCGAAAACTCTGAATTTGAAAAAAATTTAAACGAAATTTGAAAAAATAAATAAAACCGGATTTCATAGGGCCCTACCATAATCCTGAGAGGAGGCCTAATCAGACAACATAAGTAAAAGCACCTACAGTATGTGGGTGGACTATAGCAGCAACAGTGGTGGACAAACACCAAGAATTAAGCATAAGTTACAGACAGTTTTTGGCACGGTGGGTCATATTGCATGTCAAAACTAATTACGCTGCGTTGTACGTATCAGCTGGTTACTCCACATATACCACACAATGTCATCTGTCCATTGACAAACCCTGCTGCCCATCTTGTGTATCAGTTCAAAACATTCCTATCAGACCGCCTCGCCTGTTAGTTTGCGTGTCTCTGATTTTTATCCAATTTAACCATAATATTAAACCGACCTTCTTGCAGCACTGGCTGAACCTATACAGTCAATACGGCAGGTAGGCACCGAAGCTTGAGTTAGTCGACATGTTACAGAAGGAGCTTTAGCATGACATATGCTGAAGCCACGCACACTGCATGACAACATACAGCACTGAGCGGTCACATGACATCACATTCCCGAGTCCCATGAGATGATGACACAATTTTTATTAAAGAAAATGTTCTAAATCTGTCTTGCTTGGAAAGAGGATGAGGTCTATTAGAATTTCAGAGGTAGTATTGACTCAATTGTGACTAAAGTAGACTCAAGTGATTCATGTTAGATGGGCTTTTGTACAGTCTCTGAGGTTTCAAATAAAATATAAATCATCACCCTCTAACTGCTGTACGCACAGTACAGATACAGATGGTGAATGTTGAATGTGTTCTTTCTTTCTAAGATTGGTTTGTCAGTGGGGAAATTCGAGAAAGGAAACTCACTGAAACTGCACCATCTGTATCTTTACACTTGGTGTCAAGAGGGTTATTTAATTGAGGCAATTAAGATAATTTGAAACTGGGTGAATTAATTTACAAATTAGGTTTTGTTGCCATTTAAAGTGCTCATATTATGCTCATTTTCAGGTTCATAATTGTATTTAGAGGTTATATCAGAATTAGGGATGTTAACCGATGACCGTTTGACCAGTGGTTGACGTTTCAACGTTAACCGGTCAAAATTATTGTTAGTCGGTTAAAAAAAAAAAGTGATCTCTAAATTAGGCAATTATAGATATTGGAATAAACGCTACTACAGTTAGCCATCTCATTCCAATATTTTTTTTTTTGTGAAGTGAAATAATCCCTCACGCAAAATTTTTTATAAGGCATAAAAAAAAATTGTTTGGTTCCGTTTGTTGTCTGTTGAGGTCATGGGTCGATAGGGAATTTATTTTATTTTTTATTTTTATTTTTTTCCCAGTGGCAGCAAAGGATAAGTAGGATTTTTTTTTTGCCTTTACAGTAGCGATGGATACTCAATATTTTCATAACATAGCCTACCTGTTACTACATGTACAGTTGTCGCTTAATAAATTGAAAACTTGTAATTCACGTGCATATTAAGTAGCCACGTGTATTTGTTTTGATCTTATAATACAGCCACAGGTTTACCGCTCCAGCAGAGAGGATGGTTCGTTTAGACAGCAGCTACGTTTACAAGAGTTTGTCCAAAAATCAAGATTCGTTGCAAACTAAGAAACAGACTACCAACTGATATCTTTCATTTTAGCTTGTTTGTAAAGTCGCTATTTGCAGAGTAGAGCTTTGTTTGCACCGTGCGGTGAACAAGAGTGGACAGCACATGAAGAGCAGACTGAAATATCGGTTTCTACATGTTTAAATTTGCCTGTAGAACAGGTAGGTGGGTTTTGATAAATATTGACTCTTTAATCATGGAGGGTTTATTGTAGGCTTCTTACAGTTAACGAGTGTACCGTTAGTTCATCTGCGCCAGCGGAAGTAAATAATGTATAAGCTGTAGCTATTGTTTCTGCTATCGTTGTGTGTGTGTGTGTGTGTGTGTGTGTGTGTGTGTGTGTGTGTGTGTGTGTGTGTGTGTGTGTGTGCGCGCGCGTATCGCTGTTCAGAATCCCATCTATCTTCCATAATGCAACGCTTGTATCCAAATGAATTGTGTTGTGAAGTTGTCATTAGCTTCACTGCTGTTAGCCACCTCCATTGAGCCCCAGGGACTTGCTGTAACGTTAGAGCACTCTAAAGGGTGTCTACCTTTCATTTGATCGGGTTTGCTTGCTACGTTGCCATCCTCTTGAACGACATTAAACACAACATATAGTTCATGAGTGGTTTCATCTGCCCTGTTTAACGTGTTGAAGCTCCCCGGCGGCGCAGTAGCGCTGTAGCTGGCCGCCGTGGCCGGTGAGGGCTGGTTGAAGGCGCCGTCCTCACGCTGCTGCTGCCCTAAAACTGGACACGGCAAAGTTAAGTGCCGCTGCGGCGACATCGGGTCCTCTTCCAGCAGTGTTGGAGGAAAACGGGCATTTTGCATCGCTACAGTGCTGTACAAAAATGTAATTATAGTTCGCCTTAAACTTTTTATTTGTGTATTTGTTAAATTAGTATCATTTCTTCCCCAAGCTCATAAAATAAATTTTGGTCGCACATTAATTGACAGGGTCGGTCGGAAACCGGAACCAAACAATTAATTTTGTTAGGCCTAATCGCCTGTTTTACGCATTCTGAAGGTGCCTGTTTTATCCATTGGTTGTATCCTGTTGCAGTCTATTAGGCAATATTCCGCATAAGATGGGCTTATATTTGGAAACACATTACATCTGCATTTCAGTGGTAACAGATAAGGTGATGATGATCATCATCTTTCTTTATTATTGTTAGCACTACACTCAAACTAAAGCGGCGTCTCTTCGGAGCTGTCATTTTCTCAAATGAGCCGCGGCAATGTTTCTAATGAGCTTCTAACGCTAGACAAACGACTATTTTAAACGCGATCACCTGGCTTGTACCCAAACTATTTCGAAACTAAGGAGCCATTTGTCCTCCGATTACATACAAGCTCCTCTGCGCCGCATTTGCGGGACTTGTTTCGCGCTGTAGGGGATTTAAAAACCGTGACGTGAGTGGAAGGCCGGGGCTCTGTGTGTATGTATGTGTGTGTGTGTGTGTGTGTGTGTGTGTGAGAGAGATGCGACAGAGTTGAGAAATTGCAGGCGCGGCTTGAAATGGCTGTTATTTCAAATAGCGTAGTGTATTTTAAACTAAACGGCTCGGTGACCGGTCAAGAAAATTTTTAGTTTTCACCATCCCTAATCAGAATAGGTTTACGTAGTTTAATTTTCAAAAAACACCATATTTTGTTGTACTGCACATAGCTGCAGCTCTTTTCACCCTGTGTGTTGAGCTCTGTTTTAGCTACAGAGTGAGACATCTCACTTCTGTTCCATCTTTGTTGGGAGTTGCACATGTGCAGTAGCTAGGTAAGGACTACTAGCCAGTCAGAAGCAGAGTATGAGGGCGTGCCACGCTAGCAGCTAGGCGAGCATTATAACATGTGTTCCAAAGTGACCACGTTTGTCTCTGAAGTAAAGGCTGGACTACAATAGAGCTGTTTGGAGCAGTTTGTGAACAGTGGTTTCTGTTGGAGATGGTAAGTCCCTTTGGGGGGGGACCTTTGGCTTTTTCACTTTGTAAATCTATAACATGCACAAAAAAGATATATAACACAATAAAGGAAAGGGGAAAAGCCAAAAAGCACAATATGAGCACTTTAAATTTACCACCTATGCACTGCCATGGTAAGTACAGTTATAGTACACCTTGCATTCGATCACTATAACCAATAGTCCAAATGTCCCATCTACAGTCATAGCAGATGTCCATGTCAGACAGAGAAACTACAATTCCAAATTTGTGACAAATAATCCAATTCGAGATCCCGTGTCAACAACAGTTAATTTCCTCACTTGAATAAATTCTAAATTCAAGGTATTATGCTATCTACCTTAACCAAAGTGGACACCACACAGCCATCCATGGAAACGGAATCTCTGAATTTATTTTCCCGATGTTTTCTTTGTTTTAAGGTTTTTCGGGAGGTTTTGGGGAGGTTTCTGTAAACTCTATGGCTGATTGGGAAGTGTTGCTGAGGCCGTTTGAGAAAATATGTAATACTGGGCTATAGAACTAAAATTGACTTGTCTTGACAATAGACTGTATATAAAGATGCTACGTCCACTAATTTTACAATCTATGGCCAAACTAAAAGTACAGTTCAATTGTCCTTTTCACAGCGATGGTTTGTCATTTTAGGTAGTTCTGATCATGCTGATGTGTGTTAATTTTTCTGATCAGTTTGGTTTTAATTAGGTATTAGATGCTATTAAAAAAAGGGGGTGTAAAGTCATGATTGACAGCTCTGATTGACTCCCATTTGGTCGGGTGGGTGAATGACTTCGATACCGCGGCTCCACCACCCAATCTCTACTGCGCAGACTGGAGGTGAAGGAAGTGGAGACATTTCCTCCATCTTTATATACAATCTATGGTCTTGACCCAGATTTAGCAGCAGCATTAACTACAAATACCAGAAATGTCAGTACCCTTTTGGTGTAACAGAGCTAACAGCAGGGATTTCTGACAAATAATTTCCAAAAAAACAATCAGATTTTTAGCAGCCATAACTAGAGATGTCAGCCTATCCTCTTTTCCCTAATCTGCTCATTCCCTGCCCGTCCCATTCATTCCCATCTGTTCTCTCCTGTCATTAACTATCCTCCTCTCTTGGTGTCCTCTTTGCAGAGCAGTAGTGTCCTTGCAACCCCCCCTCAATCATCCCCACACAGGGAGAGTTGGAGGCAGTCCAAGCCCAGTCCCTTGAGTCCTGGCTGGGTGACTTCCAACCCTGCTCCCTAGGCTTCACTCCAGGCCTGTGGGCCTGAGAGCTGGCAGCTCAGGGAGGCTATTGTCAGAGAGAGATTAACCACACATAGAAGCTATTGTAGAAAACACACACACGTGCGCACACACATTTTGACGCATACAGAGCCGCATATTCCCTCAACATAGCAGCTATTGTTTAACATCAATGAAGACGTAAAACCAGGCAGACTATAACACTACAGTCCTGAAGATTCTCCCACTAATATTGTACAAGGTGAGCAAATGTCATGCGTGTGCACACAAGTGGTATTTACACAGTAAAGCTTGCACATGCTATGTGCCCAGTAATTAATTCTGCTGAGGATATTGATTTTCTATTCATGGGTATCCACAAGTGAATACGTAGGGCTGTATCTTTATCAACCACCAAGACACACACACACACACACACACACACACACACACACACACACACACAGAGTATCTGACCAGGTGTAATCCTAAATGTATTATAGTTGATCTGCTGTATCAGGGCCTCCGAGTCCATGTAACTGTGTTGTAAACACAGAACAAAAGCATAGGGGTTCAGAACAACATGTGTGTTTCCATGCAAATATGCAAATAAGGGCCTATGCAAGCAGTAACAGTGCAAATGCTTCTTACACACAAGACATTTGCACACACACACACACACACACACACACACACACACACACACACACACACACACACAATGCTAATCCCCCAAATAAACCCAGCAGCCTGGGGACAGAGATGGGATGATGGCAGAAGAGATAAGAAAAAGAGGAAGAAAGCAGAGAAAAGGATGTGAGCTGCTGTGTCCCACATACATACACCATAAACCCCCTCCCTCATTCACCGCTCTTCTCCTCCCAGATTATCGCGCCCCCACCCCCTTCCGCCGCTCTCCCCTCTTCTCACCAATCTCTTACCCCCTCGGCCAGCCCCCCCTACTGAATCCAAGCAGCCGCTCACAGGAGAGGTGGCACACTTTGAGGATAAATTTAGAAATGAGGTGCAATCCCAAGGCCGGCACAGAAAAGAGAAAAGTAGAGACAACACACAGATCACATGCACAGATGCACCAACCATGTCTCAACACATGGTTGGCACGTGAATTGCTGCATAAAGAGTATTAAAACAAACATACATTGGGGTGATCTAAGGAAGGATATACTGTGAGAACAAAGGCATGGTGAGGAGGACCACAGTTGAGGAAAAGACATGTCTAGCCTCGTCATTCTCTGTTCAATGGCTGGAAGTTGTGGAGTGAATCTTAATACCAAAGCTGACTAGACCCCCTGACGAGAGGGAGAGAGAGTGTGTCAAAAGAGGAGTGGAGGAGAGCGAGTGACTTTGGGCTGATGGGGAGATGGGTAGAAAGAGGAGGGAAGGAGTAGGGAAAGTGACTTTGAGGCAGAGAGAGGACACTTGGCTCCTTGAGTTCTAGGGTTTAAAACTCATCTCATACAGACGCTTACTCACAAACACACCCACACCCACGGACACACAATTCAACCTCAGTGTGCAACAGCTTCTCTGCTTCACTGCTCAACCCTGAACAACTGCTTTCCTCCCTTATAACACCCACGCTGCCCTCCATCTCTCCCCTCCATTTTCTTCTCCAATCTTATTATTACTATCTCACCTCTCTTCTCAACCGTTGCCCCTTCCCACTGCTCCTCTCCCATCCAATCCTGTGAAATCCATTTGACTATCCCACCATACATACATTTTACTAAGGGTGGCCAGCAGGAAATAAAAACTCCACTGTGGCAGGTTTCACTCTTCACTGCCTACTTTACTGAGCTACACAGGACTCTCAATGACAGGTTTCCTGGAGCTCACTGCCACATTCACACAGCAAGCTAGCGTAGTGTTGGGGACTGATAAACCTATTTATTAATGAATTTCAATTAATTATGGTTTGTCTTAAATTGCACTGTACATTTTTCATGTGAAATGAGCACTGAGCGTATTAATAGGCAAATTGCTCCCTTCATTAAAGTGACACATAACGTGATGGATATTGTGATAGACTTAGGATATGTTTTTACAGCAGTCTACCGTTTAAATAACTGCAGGAGCCATCAACCATACAGTATGTGATGAATCAAAAGTGACTTCAAATGTTTTTCTTGCTTTTAAAGAAACACTCATTTCACAGCATCTGGGCCAATCCTAGAACAAAGTCATGATGTAATAAACTCCAATCAAAAAACATCAATAGAGTTGACCATTTTAAGATCATAGATCATTCTTTTCTCCATCTTTATAAAGCAGTGTGGGGCAGTAATGCATTACTTAGAAAGGCATGACAGTAACAAATAGTACAGTATAAGGGATTACAATTTAACAATTTTTAAAAGTCAATAATGATCTGTTACTTTAATATTATGGAGTTTAGGTTATTTGCCGTCTTTCTACTAGTTTAATGGAGGGTTCATAAATATTGCCTCTGTGTTCGATGCAGAAACTGGTCCCAAAGGGTCAGCCTGGCGCCTCCAACGGCTGGCTACCAAAATAGGAGAAGTAAGTATTGTCTAATTTACATCAAAAATCACCTTGGATTTGTTCAGCTGGGAGTGTGTGAACCCGGCCAGCTTCACAGTAAGGACGGGTTGTGGACACCTGGAGACGCTGCGTAGAAAAGCTAGCGGTTGATGGTCAGTACATACAGTATCTCACAAAAGTGAGTACAGCCCTCACGTTTTAGTACATATTTCATTATATCTTTTAATGGGACAACACTGAAGAAATTACACTTTGCTACAATGTAAAGTATTAAATGTACAGCTTGTATAACAGTGTAAATGTGCTGTCCCCTCAAAATAACTCAACACACAGCCATGAATGTCTAAACCGCTGGCAACAAAAGTGAGTACACCCCTAAGTGAAAATGTCCAAATTGGGCCCAATTAGCCATTGTCCCATGTGAGTTGTTAGTGTTACAAGGTCTTAGGTGTGAATGGGGGGCAGGTGTGATAAATGTTCAACATGGCACCTCATGGCAAAGAACTCTCTGAGGATCTGAAAAAAAGAATTGTTGCTCTACATAAAGATGGCCTACGCTATAAGAAGATTGCCAACACCCTGAAACTGGGCTGCATACAGCGGTCTAACAGGACAGGTTCCACTCAGAACAGGCCTCGCCATGGTCGACCAAAGAAGTTGAGTGCGCGTGCTCAGCGTCATATCCAGAGGTCGTCTTTGGGAAATAGACGTATGAGTGCTGCCAGCATTGCTGCAGAGGTTGAAGGGGTGGGGGGTCAGCCTGTCAGCGCTCAGACCATACGCCGCACACTGCATCAAATTGGTCTACGTGGCTGTTGTCCCAGGAGGAAGCCTCTTCTAAAGATGATGCACAAGACAGCCCGCAAACCGCTTGCTGAAGACAAGCAGACTAATCCACTTTTGCTAGTTTGATGACGGAAAAAAGGGTCTGTGCACCGGGTGCATGGTTTGTGTGCTGCTGCGCTCCGTGTGTGTGTGTGTGTGTGTGTGTGTGTGTGTGTGTGTGTGTGTGTGTGTAACAAGCATAGTGTGCACGCGCTGTTCATAAGCTTAGACGCATTTTACTAATGAGCTGTTAAAATAATAATGAAATGCTGCGCTATTGACTTGAGACACAAGACACAATGTTCGACTGGCTGCATTAACGTAGCCATCTTTTCAACACTGCCTACAAAAAGAACACAGATCAACATCATGCGTCTCGATGCTTTTCAAACACAGTAGGGTGAGCTTCAGCATCATGGAAGCCAGATACAAACCATTAAACATTCAAGCAAATTCACATCAACATTGCTGGGATGTGGGTGGCTATTAGGCAGCGTTAAATATTGTGCATGTGCGTGTGTGTGTGTGTGTGTGTGTGCGTGCTTTCATCTGTCACACAGCAACTCTGACAAACAATTTATGTAATGCAGTTTGGATTCAGCGTCTGCCTTGTCATGGTAATGTGTTTGAAAAGCTGGAAGTCAAAAGCAATTAGAGAGAGAGAGAGACTGAGCCCCGTAGCATCAAACACAAACCACTACATACAGCAAATAGGACATTACTGGTATTGGTTTAAAAAAAAAAAAAAAAAAAAAAAAAGACATTTATCTGTGGAATTTCGTCACAGTGCAGCAAGCGTAATTTGATGCTACAGTATGTTCATGTGTTTCAATGCAGCGGGGTTGGCGGGCTACAAAGTATACAAACAGAGCTACCCAACCAAATATATATACTCTCATACTTTTGGTTTTGCCTGAGCTGTGATAAAGCATATCAAAGAAAATAAATGAACAAAATGTAAGAGGACAAACAATGTTGACAGTATATAAATAAAGCAAGACTGAAGAAAACACGTTACATTCACTCAAAAGAATCTTTAAGTCTGACTGAGTGAGCCAAATAGTACAAGAGGGAAAAATGCAGAGAAATGGGGAAGAGGGATTACTTACACTTGGCTTTTGACAGACTTGCTGTAGGAATAAACACTATTGGGAGTGGTAGAGATCAATAGTCTCACTGCTACAAACACACGCACACAGAGAGCCTGGTTCCGATCAATACTTCTAGTGCAACAGCATTCCAGTAAACATCATTAATGAACACACATTTATATCCAGCAAATATCTCACCCAACAAATTACTACATACAGTTAAGGTCTCACGCACAGTAAGTGTGCAACAATCATGTAACAAACCGCCTCAACAACAGGGCTACGGATGTGCCTGCTCACATACACCAACACCCATTAAGTCCAAGAGCCTGGAGAGGTGCACATGGACAGGTTGGCGGGCTCATGGTCACAATGAATGACTAACACACACACACACACACACACACACACACACACACACACACACACAAACAAACAAACAAACGTACACATGCGTGGACACGTGACTGATTGCACATACACATATGGACACTTTACAAACCCAGGCTGAGGGCCTAAAATAAATCTCAGACAATCAGGATATAAATGTGAGCCAGTCATGCACAACCACACACTCACCAAGCACATACAGTAAAACACACACACACACACACACACACACAAATATTGAAGCATCATGGTGGAAGGCAGGTCTATGCTTGGGAGATCTGCTGAGTGGGAGGGTGAGTAAAGCTTAAAACCATTTAGCCAGTATCCAGGAAACCTGACCAACGCTACATCTCCGTGTCGCACCCTACTGAATCACTTCACCTTAAAGCTACATTGTGTAAGAATTTCTCCCATTTAGCGGTTGTACAGTATATGACAACCAACAGAATATTACTTTCTAGCCCCTCCCATTCCGATCGCGTTTTAAGTCCTATGGTGGCCGAACCCGAATTTAGCTCTTAGTATCTCCATCGTTTACACGCAGCTGTTCTAGCCACTCCAGTATTAACTTTGGTCTCATTGCTTTGCCTGTTGCGTTGTCGTTTTAATTCTCTTTTTCGCTTCCCTGGCAAGTAATCGCCCCCTGGCATTCGTTACGGTGCGGGGTGGCACTGAGTGTAAAAGGGCGCAAGGAGGAGGTATGTCCCGCTAATGTATTTTAAAGATGGAGGCGCAACATGGCGGCCGTCATTCGAGCAACTCGCTCGTATGTATTCTGAAGGATTTTAAATGGCAGATTCTACGCTTACGAGAATACTTTGATTAGTTGGTGGAAGTAATTACACATGAATGAGCACATATTTGTGAAAGAACAAAAGGGGCTTTTGCTAACAATCAACTCAAAAAAATGACACAATGTAGGTTTAAAGAGAAAAGCATCTCAGTGCCAATTTAAAATGCACAAAATAGCCATCATCTATGCAACAGCCAATCTAAAACAAATGAAGTCCATCCCTTTTTAAACCCAGCTGCATCTCAATGTTTGCCCTAGCACAGGGGAAATTGAATCTTGGGACTTTAATAAAGATATCCATTGAGTAAGATATTGTATCTCCACCAAAATGAGACACATAAGTAAAACCAGATCAGAAATTAGAGTAGTCTCTTGGGCTTTACTATCAATTAAAATTCAATTTCTCCACACATAAGCCTATTTTCTATTTGGAGTTCTCACCCACACACCTTTTATCGTCTAAACAGACGCACAGATCTATTTGTGTGTAGCAGTAGGTCTGGGTGCTTGTTTATCATGTATATGGAGGTGTGGGCCTGTATCTGTATTTTATGTGCCCTTTAACCTGATAGTATTTGGACAGCAGTCCGCTTTTCCTAAAAATGAAGCAGTCTTTGGCTCTTCTGATTCCATTAAGTGAGCGTTTTGAATATCAATTGGTGTTTTAGCTGGCAAGCTGTCAAGGGGAGACTAATGTATTCTGCTAATGATACAGAGTTTGCTGCTTTCACAGAGTGACTGTGAACGTGGTGCATCAGGGATAATTAAATGTTTGTTGGCTGGTGTTCAAATTCACCCTAGATGTACACTTTCTCTGACACAAACACACACACATACACGCAGGCACCAGTTTCACTACACAGTGCAAAGACAGGTGCCAACACATGCCAAAACTGAGATGATGGCGGTTCTCACCTTACCAGCCTGACTATAATGTGGAGGAGACAATGCAAAACACACACGTGTAAAGGTCTTGGAAAGGGCAAACATTAAATGAAAAGGAACTTTCCCTTTCCACAACATCATCTCATAATTGAATAACAGCTGCTTACAGACTGTATTTTTTGCATTTCCTTGGTGAGAGTTGATGAAAAGCTTGAAGTTGTTGAAAATAGTATTGCTGAAATGTTTAATATCTGTGCAGCCTCCATAGAAGACTTTATATTGAGGAGAGGAAGAAAGAACACTGGGATCAAAGGGAGAGAGGGAGAGAGAGAGAAAGGGAGAGAGAGAGAGAGAGAGAGAACTATAAAACGTATATAGCAAATAAGTGTTTCATATTGTAGCACACAATGCTCATTTTGTGTAGCTACAGTAACAGTATAGAAACATTTCTTTGAGTGACAAAAATATATAAAAGTCTTAATTCCAATGATCATCCTTGTAAAGGGTTTCCCTGTGCTAAATCACCAGGGGCCCGTTTCAGGAAGGAGGTTTAACAAACTGAGTCTAACCCTGAACTCTGAGTTGATTTACCCTGAGATGGGAAACTGAGTTTTCAGTTCCAGAAAAAGCTGATTTGAGTTGGTTCAATCAACTCAGAGTAGGTTCACTCAGAGTTAAGCGCGTGCACCACCACAATAAAAAGGCAGCATGAATGGAGCCATGATTCTACAATTCACCATGGCAACAAACATAAACAAACTGGTCGGCGGAAATACTCATGGCACATACAGCGAGTTTGAACATGCATTTCGTTGAAAAAGCAACACAGCGGTTGCTGCAAAAGAGAGAGAATTTGCGTGGGAGAAAATTGTTGCAAGAGTAAATGCTTAAGTTCCAATATAGTGTATTAATATCATATTTAATCATAAGTATAATATTACTGGTGAAATGGTATTGAACATATAATCCATTTCATTTAGGTGCAATCCTGCGGGCGAAAAAGTCCTAGGCCTACTAATCCCATTCTGAGGCTGCAGCACCATCATTAACAGAATTATAATTCATAATCTTTTATTTCAGAGGGTTTACATCATTCATCTGCAATACTGTGGAACTCCTTTTTAATGGCTCTTACTGGTTTGTGTCCAGGGAACACTACAAAAAACGTTTAAAATTTTTTTTCAGAGCGAGTCACATTCTTCTGACGTAAGGGTGTTCGAAATCGACCGAAATTAAGTCACAATCTCGAACTTCGAATTAACAAATGGCATCGTCAATGCTGCCACGCCCCCAATGTCACGTCCGCTTGGCAACACACGTGTTGAAGTGCTGCGAGGCAAACTCCTCTAACTTAGCTACAGCCAGTCAAAAGATACCATGGCAACTGCAGATGTAGGAGACCCATCGACAGAACCTTGAACCCCCTCCTCTTTCACTGAAGTCGACGGTGTGGAAGTATTTGGGATTTCCAGTGAGTGACAATGTTTGTTAGCATCGTGGCTAACACTTTTGTTACTTTCTTTTTTGACAAATCGTTTCGGCTCTGCTTTCTAACATGATGTCATTGTGCTAACCGATAGCCTTTACAACAGAGCTGCTTCACTACACTTTCTAGATCATGTTTCATTAGAGTTCTCTGTTGATGTTGGTCGCTGTGTGCTCGTGGTTGGAAATGAACGTAAACAGAGAGCGGCGTGTCGGAAATGCAAAGTGCCATGACGTAGGTCCCCTTCAAGGCCAGGCTGATGTTGGAGGTCCCTCTAGTGGACAGAACGTGTAACAACAACAACAACCACATGCTTATAGTGGCATTGTCAATGAATAAGAGTGGTGTAGTACATATTAATGACAGGCTGCATTTGAGCATTAAATCTTTGAATATTATTTGAATAATGGCATAGCAACCTGTGCGTTAAAAAAAAAAAAAGATATATATATATATATCATCTATATTACATATATATATGTAAAAATCAAGAATCAAACCGTGATCTTAGAATCAAAAATGTAATCGAATCGAGGATTTGGAGAATTGTGACACCCCTATTCTGACGGCGCTTTGCTATACAGTGGCTTTACTAATATGCCCCACATCGCCAATGTTGGAAAGAAAACTGCTGTTTTAAAAAAAACGTAATGTGACACAAAGAATCTGCTGGGATGTAAGAGCACGATGGATGACGTTAAGTGATATGAGGACGGATAAGGTTTTGTAGGCTACGTAACTGATAAGACTGGGAAGAAAAACGATACCGCTCAAATAGTTAGGCTAGTATCTGGAGATGAAAATACATCTATAGTCGGGGCCTCAATATCATCTCCCAACATATGTTTAACTCCCTGCGAAGTAATACATGCGCCTGATACAGACTGAATGAATGAATGAAGAAATGAAAGAGGGCTGTGTCAGAGAGAGGAGACTGAGAGAAACTCGAGGTTTAGTGAAGAAAACCTGCTCCCGACCAGGTTAGGTTCACCATAGTAACTGACTCTGAGGTTAAGTTAGCTCTCTTTCTGAAACAGGCTGGAGTAACCCCTCTCTCTCAGGTCATTAAGTTCCCCTCATCTCAGGGTTCACAAACTCAGTTTTCACTAAACCTGCTTTCTGAAACGGGCCCCAGTACTCCATTGGTGCTGCTAAACTAAACTGCGCTGAATTCAACTGAACTGAAGTGAAAGTCTTTGCAGGGATGCCATGTCAACAACAGTTTATCCTCCTCAGAAACAACTGACGGTGAGACTTGTTATTACAGAGAAATACAACGATTGAATGTCTTTTCCCATCCCCACATTTCCCACTCTCTATCTGTTCACTTCCTTTTCTACTGCGGTCTCTGTCTATTTCTGTCTCTCTTTCTCTCTCTCAATCTCCTGCTCCCAAATTGAATGTAATGCTATTAATCAAAACTCCAGAGGAATCACCGCCTGCCCAACCCTTTGATGGGCCGGACGATAAAAATGTAGGGAGTGAGAACAAAGAAAGAGGAAAAAGTGCTGCTAGCCGCAACTTGCTTACAAAAAAAAGGCAGCTTTGATGTTTTCTTGTTTAGCATCATCCAGTGAGTGTTACAAGATGTGATGGGTTCGAAGCAAAGGTTCACAACTCCGCCAGAAACCATTAGCAGTTCCATCCATGAAGTGCATGTGATTAAAGTGCATCCACTGTACGTGGACTTGTACAATGTAGCCATATTTCAAAATAAATGTCTTCTCAGTAAGGCATCTTTTATTTCTTTATTATTTTACACTCACAGATAAACGCGTGATCGGCGTTTTTTCTTTCCCTACGCAGAAAAGGCGCTTAATAAGGGTAAGGTTCATACAGATGAGAAAACATAAGGTGAAATGTTGGTAAGTAAAAATAACTCTGCCATCTCTAAATAGTCATAAAGGTGGCAGGTTTACACATTGCCACTCTGAACCTTGTGGACTTCTCTACTTGCAGACACTGGCACAGCTGTTAAAAAAGGTATGAGTTGAGTAATGTGTCTGGCTGAGAGGTACGATTAACCTGCCAATTTTTATTCCACTTCATCCAGCCCCTTTTTGCGTATGTAAAACTGCACCCTTATGAATGAAAATAGCAGGTGCTCTTGGATGTGCCGTCATTGCGCATAGAACCAAGTACTTTGCCCTGTGATTTGTGATCTTTGTGATTGCATCGTAAAAAGGGAACCAATGACAGCCCTCGACCTCCACGGGGAAAAAAAAAAAAAGCTTTTGCTCACACCAGCAATTCTTCAAAAAGATCGGTTCCTTTTGATTTAATGAGGGGAGACATGAAACTCTGCTTAAACATCACAAGAAGCAGCCCCAAGGCTACACGAGCACACACGCACGTCACACACATGCACACGCTAACACAGTCAAAACATTCCCTTCTCTGTCCTCCGGTTCATGGTGTCACTCATAATGAAGTACGTTTTGCATTATAAAATACACCACACACACACACACACACACACACACACACACACACACACACAGGGGAGTACTCCAAGCAGTATGTATTAAATAGGAAAAGCAGGCAGTGGGATGAGGGAATCTCCTGCCTCCACTTTTCATTCCAACCCAAATATTAAGACAGGCAGGTTAAAGCTACCAGCTTCTCCTCGCTTTCACACATAGCAAGCAGGATCACACATTATACTGTATGAGCACAGATTAAATATAACATACTGGCAAATTAAAAAACACTGCTCTGTGTGAACCACCAGTTGGAAATGCTTACGGGTATGTGTGCGCTTGTGTGTGTTGTCTATATGCATGTGTGTGTCTAGCCATTGGTTTGACATCTTTTGTTGCAGAATGTGTCACAGTTGTCTAAAGTAGTAGTAGGCCTGGGCAATATGACGATACTGTATATCGCCAAACAATGTAAAAATGTCTATCGTATATATTTTTCTATGTCGTTTCTATCACAATGTCAAAACAAACAGCGGCCAAACTGCGTGAACGCAATATTTACGATGCTTTAAGTTTTTTTATCCTTATACGTTGTTTATTTTGCACTGAAGTTCTTAATAAAATGAGAAAATACTTAATACTTTTCATTCGTCAAGTATTTAATTCACACAGGAGTATCCAAAAATAGGCTTCACTATGTGGTGATTTCATATACACTACTCTATTTATTTATGGAATTACCAGAAAACATGATGTATCGTGATATCATTATGGAGATATGAAACGACCTATATTGGGATAGAAGATTTTTGCAACATCGACCAGCCCTGGTAGTGAGATGGTCAAAGAAGAAGAGATCCAAAATATCCAGAGTGAAACCCTTTTGACCACTGATTTCTTACCTGACTCGAGCACAAGAAACAAGAGCAGAGGGGTAATGAAGGGTGAGGAAAGAGGCGAGGGAGGAGCTGTAGGGTGAAGTGAGTGTGAAAGGAAGAGATGGAGGCTGGAGGGATGGTGAGACAACTGGAAGGAAGGATGCAAAAGAGCAGTTTTACCATTCCACTGGGTCTCATTAATTCAGCCTAATCAGATAATATATTGCTGAGGAAACACTTGTACAATATCCTGCACAACACCCGCATGTGTCTGTGCACGTGTGCTTGTGCGTGTTTCTCATGAGCAACCCACACCCTGGCGGTGGTATTTGTGCAGTTTCCTGTGCATTCAGGTGCAGGACCGAGGCCTGAGTTCAGTTATCAGGAGGATTTCCTACTGCAGGACAAAGTGAGTCACGGTTGTTCTGTGTGTTTTGCCTGTGGATAGAACGAGACAGTCTGGATGACCCTCTGTTTGAACACGGCCCTCTCACTGTCTAGATAATCTGTCTGAAAACATCCTGCCCAATCCTGACCCTGGAGGCAACGTCATCCGAGTGAGAAACCGAGAGAAAAGGAGGAAAAGATCGACAGAGGCCCAGATAGTGGGAGACAGATAAGAGACTGAGACAAAAAGCACCAGAGTTCCTCTTGCGGGTCTAACTCACACCGATCCTCCTTTCTGCCAAAACCCGTTTCATCTTCCTGTCTCTGGGTCTTTGACATAAACACACAACATTCCTGAAGAGGTCAAGCTAGCCCAAAGATGATGAGGGTGCAATGCATAGAGTCCTCACAGATTCCACAAATGTCTGCGCGTTAAATACACACTACGTACCTTCCTCTAAAACAAGCCTGCTGAGACACAAGCAAGTAGACACACATAATAGCACGCACACACACACACACACACACACACACACACACACACACACACACACACACAAACTCTTTGTTTTTCTGAGGCTGTACCCTTTCATGTCCGGATGGTTGGCCTTATTTGTGGGGAGTCAGTCCCCTGCTGAGGCTGACTTGGACTGAACCAATCCATACTAGAGCAGGGGGAGAGAAGAAGAATTCTTCATGACAGATGAGCGATACGTACGGATACCAGTTTGTGGAGAAGGGAAGACTTGGTAGAAGGGAAAACTGGGGGTTAATTAACTGGAGCAGAGGGAAGAACGAGGGAAGGAAGGATGGAGATGGGGGATGTGCACCCGATTCTCCGTGTAGTCATCCTGCACCAGACTGATTCAATGAACACACAGGGGAATGACCCTTTTATTCTAAGCCAACATTTAGCCTGGTGCACACACACTATCACCAAGGGAGACATATGTGAGAAGCATGGTTGATATTCTGCATTTGTCTGCAGAATTTCTGATTAGAAAAAAAAGAGGGCACAGAGACATAAAAAAATACTAAACCTCTCATATTAATATAAAACAACATTTAAATATGCGGGGGAAAATAAATAAATAACAAATATATCAATTTGTTAACAACAATACTCTAAAGGATTTGGAAGCGTATTGCTCCAAAATAATGTGAAATGCTTGTACGTCCATGACATTCAAAACCGTAGCCTACAAACCTACATCCACCCAGTCTAGGTTGAGAGGGCATCAAATGGTTGAAAGATGACCTAATTATTAACGACACACACATACACACACACACCCACCCACCCACCCACCCAAATGTATGTTTAGCAGGCATGTAAGTGTTCAGGAGCAGACCCTATTAATTCAGCTCATTTAGCCCCAGTCCAGCCATTAAATATAAGCCTGCCCCAAAGCTCAAAATGCAACACCAAGGCCCAACCCCCACAGCTTTGTCTTTATTTTTGCCTCTCTCTCACTCCCTCATGTCACACATGCACAATTTATTCATGTACTTATGGACAGCATGTGCAATTTTTTCAGTGCTTTTATAAATGAGTAAAGTTCCAGCGCATGGTCAGAGGACGAGGGCAGAAATGGTATCGGTTTTAGAACTAGTGTTGGGTAGAAACCAATCTGAATGTGCCCTCAGTCTATACAAAAATGTCAGAGTCTAATGTTACCAAATACTGTTTAATACCCTGGCCACAGAAGCAGGGCACGCAGCCAGAATCACAGCTTACATTAGTCATTTAACAGAAAAGGAGGTGTGAAGAATAAACCCTTAATATTTCCAAGGTCCACTTGCAAGAAAAGAAAAAAAAGTGTATTTCTACATTAATGTTGCTCATATACATTTTAATAGCTGACCAAGTCAGAGAGGAAATGAGAGACTGTGGGGGTGGGTGGGTGGGTAGGGGTGCAGGGCAGCAGCAATAGACACAAATTAGGATTAGAGGAGTGTTCATCCCTCCTTGTCTGCTCTTTCATTAACGCACCTCTGAGGTGTTTTTAGAGGCTGATGGAAATAAGCCGATTTCGCTGCTCACGAGGGCTCACCCACTACACATTAACTGTACCCAGTGTGACACACAGGCACACACTCCTATAAAGACAAATTATTCTCGCTGTCAATCATGGTGCACTAAGCAGTAGTATGTGCGTACAGAGCCAATGGCTGAATGGTATTGGGGTGGGAGAAAAAAAACAAAAACGAAACATACCAAATGTCACAAGGGTTTGAGTCTTATTTTGATGCAAAACAATTTACGCCAATTCAATTAGTGTGGAGGGAGACAATAGCATGTCAGCCTTATCTATGGCCTTTAGACTATCTGGGAGCTTTAGTCAGACAGAGCTGGTGAACAGGGAGCAGATGGATTAATATGTGGAGGGGTAATAGAGGGAGGCAGTAGGGCTATGAAACCCAGATAGTCATTGAGATAAACTAATAACTAAGATAAGACCCACACATACAATAAGTCATAAGCTTGCACAGTTCAAGCAGACAGCTACTGGCACTCTGTAGTCAGAGCATCTTATTCATCTGCCCCACCCAATCCAGAGAAGGAGAGAAAGCAGAGAAGTTGAAGCAGTGGGGCAGGGCACAGTCTAATGACCTCATCTTTCATTAGAGATTTCATTATTGCCTACCGCTTTAACTGGCACCTTTAGTAGCCCTAAGGAGAGGCAGAGAGGAGTGGCAGAAGACAAAGAGGAGACGGAGAGATAAAGACTGCAGGGTGAGAATTGCATTCAGAGTGTGTGGGTGAAGGAGACTTTAAGGACCAGAGGACAAGCAGATAGACTGGAGGACTACGGTAGACACGCACAGCACGCCAGAGGCAAAGGACACTGTGACGGACGTGTGATAAAGTTGCCCAGCTGGACCGAGCTGCATAACAGTGTAAAAGCTAAAGCGGTCTCCAATCTGAACCAAACAGCAGGCCTGACCTGAGGTCTGCAAGTAGGAGGACACAGGAGGCAGTTCAAAGTCACTATGGGAAGATAAACAGCAGAAGAGCTACATAGTACAAAATATGACAACACAGACCAGGCTGCACACAGGATCAAGACATCTGTGAATATTTATCACCAGCTAGTAACCTACAGTATTCAGTATACTGTAATGCAGCTGCATCAGTACAACACAGCCTGTGAGATTCAGCACCACGGACAGCACCAGTCTCATTGCAGGGTTTCCCCAGTCTCTCCTGTCCTCAACGTCTGCTCCAGCTTTACCTTTGCTTATGCTTAATGGTTGGTTGAGCAGTACAGATCTACTTGAACAGGACAACAATTAAAAGTGTACAGTATAGTGATGACTTGGACACTGAGTGAGTGCAAATATAAAGAAACTGTAATTTGCGAACTTTGCACAAGCAAGTTGCATTTTAAGCTCTTTTTTTCTGCTATATTCAGGGATCTCTGCTGGACAGTGCTCACAGCAATAAGTTATTAATTAATTTAATACACACTGCTTGTAGGACTCCCCTCCTTCAGACGTGTGTGTGTGTGTGTGTGTGTGTGAGAGAGAGACTGATTGAGTGAGTGAGTGCAAAAATATGTTTTTTGTGAGTGAGAAAATGATTTCTACAATCTCTTTGTACCAAAAATCAAATCATGAATTTCTTTCTTTGCATGACTGGCAAAGGCCTCTATCTCACCTCCTTATTGGTGCTGCTACGACAACCTCATACCAGTCCAGTCTCAGCTCCTCTCTATTTGCTCAATGATAAGTTTAGATTTGATTTTAAGATAGTGGACGAAATTCTGGCAGGGCCTCTTTAGCTTTTCCACACTCTGTCTAAAGGTGAGCGCACTTTTGTCAGATTTGGAAACTCTGATAAGATACAGGCAGCAGACTCCCAAAACAATCCTTTAAATCACTTCTCAAAACTTGCAGTTATAGACCAGCAGTACCATAATGTGTTGTTTTATTGTTAGTTTTTTTTTCCATCTTTCTTAAATTTACTTAGGTTCATTTTCTGTTTAAAAGCTTTTTATACACCACTCCATATTATCTCAGCAGTATGCTTTCATGGTGTCTGACAAAGCAATTTGTAAACACTGTAAAAGTCCACTATAAATTAAGTTAATTGTTATTAATTATTGACTGAACTAGTCTTAACGGAGCTGCACTCATATGGATTTGGGAAGCTTGGTGGGGTAAAAGTAAAGGCTGGACAACAACAGAGCTGTTTGGAGCTGTTTGTGAACAGAGTTTTCTGTTGGAGATGGTAAGTCCCTTTGGGGTGGACTTTGGGCTTTTTCACTTTGTAAACATACAGTATAACATGCGCAAAAAGATACATAACACAATAAAGGAAAGGGAAAGAGCCAAAAAGCATAATATGAGCACTTTAACAAATCCAATAGAAAAAGAATAGGACAGGGCTATCAGAAAAACACACAGAGTGATGGCAGCTCACCATCAAGGCTTAGGAAAATACCAAAGGAGCAGAGTTGCTGATAATGCAAACCCTCACTGGGGTCTTTAGAAATCAAACATAATTATCCTTGTCACAGTGTTCTCAAACACACTGATAATCACATTCCAATGCGCACACACACACACACACACACACACACACACACACACACACACACACACACACACACACACACACACACACACACTAATCCTGGCAGCCTATATGGGGATCATTCTATTGATTCTGTTGCAGAGCCGGTTGATTTTAGAGTAAATGTTCCACTCTTGAGACTCTCTGCCCTCTTCTAGTCCTGGCTGGCCTTTGGGTTCCCCTTTTTTCCTTCTCCTATCTCCCCTTTCCTCACCATGGCTGGATCTCATTTCTCTTATTTGATAGCTCCTCACTCCTCAGCTGAACCGGAAGTTGTTCCAGCCCTCTTTCGTGAAGGACGTCTCAAAGCTCTTACTCCTTCTCCGAGGATGGATCTCCAAGGAGCTATGAGCAACAGTGCTTCCTCGGTGGGATGGACTAAGATGCGAGGAAGGGAGAGGCAAGTGTAGAGCCTGGGATGCAATTTAAGAACCTGAGATTCTCTCTCTCTCTCTCTCTCTCTCTCTCTCTCCATTCTTGACCCACCCCTCCTCCCCCCATATCTGCTCCCTTGACTGTAATTTTCTTCGAGCTCTCTAACCTCCCCCAACATCCTTCTTTGTCTCCTTTCTTTTCCACCAAGTCCCATTTTCCATTTCTGACTCCAACTTCTTGCCACGTACCACCACCACCTCCCCAGCCTCTCCTATCTATATGTACTTTTATCATTTCACCCAGTCAGTCACTAGTGAGGGGTACAGTAAAGTACCTGCTCAAATGTCATCAGCATCAAGTCTGAATCTCAATCATCTCAAACAGCATTAAAAAAAGGCTTGTAAAGGAGGGGGGTAGGTATGGGTTTGGAGCTCTGAGATAAAGCGAACAGCACACTTCGTTGGGGGGATGAATTACATTCTCCCCATGGGTGTCTCGCCTGGAGCACAGCCTGGTCCAGGTGACATTATGACAGAGTAGGCGTCGGGCTTGTTGTGCTATGGTTTGCCGTAGCTCTTTGACTACACAGATGGGATCTATAATTGTGGTGAGCTAGCCAGTTAGCTCTCGCTTGAGCCTGTCAGGAAGCACGAGAGACACTTCTGAAGACGAGGTGTCTGCTCAAAGAGCCATTGTCTGGTATTATAGCTAGAGGTGACAGGGCTATTAAAATGCACAGAGTCTGAGCACACGTGTGTGTGTGTGTGTGTGTGTGTGTATGTGTGTGTAAGAGAGAGAGAGAGACAGTGATGGGTGGAAAGAGGCGTCTTTGGAATAATCCACTCTGTGACACAAACCTGAGTGCTCTCTTCTTCCCCCCTCCCATTACCGTCTACCTCCATCCACCTGCTGTCTTCCTCTCTCTATCATCTGGCCCTCCCTCATCCTGTCTCTCCAGAATAAATCTTTAATGGAGGTTTTATTGCCCCTGATCAGCATTCAGTACTGTGCATGTTTATGCAGGCTCATCTCACACAAACACACACACACACACACACACACACACACACACACACACACACACACACACACACACACACACACACACACCTCACCTGTCCCTCCTTCTGACTTGATTGTCCCAATTTCACATTCTTGCTGTCTACATCTTTACCCTCCATTATTTTCGTCTTTTATCACATTCACAAAGAAATTTAACTCCTCCACAAAGAACCCTAGTAAGAAGAAATATTTCACCACTTTTCTTTTTTTATTTTTACTGTAATTGCAAGAGTGAAAAAGCACTGTCCTCTGCTTTTTGCTGAAACACTGCGGTTGTGTTATTTTCCTCCCCAGTGAGAGTCAGTGTGTATGGGAGCAAAAAGGTGCTACGCTGTGAATGTAAATCCTGATTGGGGTCCTTACTCGGTGGACCAGGAATAGGATTTTTGTATATATGCGACAACAGAGACAATGACAGGTGAGGCTGGAGCTATGATTGATGTGCATCCAACTGAGGAGAGTGCATGCGTGTGTATTAAAGACTCAAGGTAAAATTATGGCAATGCAGATCCTCTGTTCGCAGTGGGAGAGCAGGGGAATTATAGTAACACACACACACACACACACACACACACACACACACACACACAGCGCTTGGGTGTACATCAAAGCATTACAAGGACAAACCGTCCCTCTTGTGTATGTGCTAATGAAAATAAAGGCTTTGTGTTTACATACTCCTGCATACAGTTTGTAACACGTTGACAACGCATACACATACATGGAGAATGATTGTTCAGCTTTTAAATGTATGAGCTTGTGTGTTTGTGCATGTATGTCTATGCAATGCACTTTAAGGGATGTGGGAAGTTTTGTCCTCTAACAAAAGTCAGTGTATCTATGCATTATAATCAGATGTGTTACCTGGCAGACCCAAAGTCACAGTTGCACACATTCAACTTACCATGACAGATATACAGTCTACTTTATATTCTTAAGTTACAGCCACTGGCCTCACCAGAGACCTGCCTTTGTGTGTGTGTGTGTGTGTGTGTGTGTGTGTGTGTGTGTGCGTGTGTGCCATGACAACTTTAAATGTTGCACAGATATGGACAAAGATGAACAAATGGAGAGAGGAGAGGAGCGAGGGATATATATATAGAGAGGGAGGAGAGGAGCGACCTTGCTGCAGGGAAGACTTCTCTACAAAGGCTCTTTGTAAGGTCTCTGTCCAGCACACGTCAACATCCCAAGGCTACATACAAACACACAGTAATATATACCCCCACACACACACACACACACACACACACACACACACACACACACACACTTCAGAATAAAGTGTGCTGAGAACGAAACAGACGTGCCCTGAGGGCAATCCAACTGCCTGTCTCTCTTGCTTTCTCTCACACTCTCTAGATAGAGTTACAGTATTCAAGAGACATCTCATCACTAAGCTATATTACTTGCTTTCTCCTGTTAGTTTTACTTCACATCTCTGTACACTACCTTGGATGAGTTTTGAACACTTTTTAGATATCCAAATTGAAAAGAGGAGACTTTCAAGAAGATCAATTACAGCCAAAGAAGTGACCAAATAACATCAAGGTGTATTATTGCTTCATTACTCCATGGCTAAAGAAAATACGTATTACTAATTGGCTGACAGGTATCAGTTCAATCTGAATGACCTCAAACATAGTTTGTGGTGACATTTTAACCCCAATACTAAATCAATCTGCAATATTACACTGCAGGTAAACATCAACACTACCTCTGCTTTATGCTATGTTACCAGTTAATTGATGATGAGTTTGACCTAGTTGGTTTTTTTACTGTGGTGACTTGGTATAAGCTAGATACACTCCCAATATGTCCTGATATAGAAGGTAACAGGTTAGGCAGAGGAGAAGCCACAACAATTTGCGTTGTGGCCAGGGGCGTAGCACAAGACCCTGGGCCCTATGCATAGGCAGTCCTGATGGGCCCCCACGTTCCTCAACGCCCCCACCAAAAAAAAAATGAATAACCGGGCCTCTATACACATGAATCTGTAGGCCTACATATTTATAGGGTAATAACTATTAACTGTAATGCTTAGAATAGACTGATAACACACATTTCAAACCTCCTTTCTCTTCTACTGTGGTTACTACTACATTTTGTTGGTTTTCTCTGTACCTTTACTTGCCAGCCTGCGTACTATGGTGTCTCTCTGATCATCTGTTAATTTATCTGGCCATAGTCCTGGATCCTCTGGCAAAAACTGGTCTGCACTGCTCTGCCTACTTTCCAGTTCCTCATCTCTCATTTCCACACTGTGCTCAGAGCAACACTCATGCTCCCTGTTGTCTTCACTCCCATCATCCTCAATTAGATGTTCTCTGTCAACTTTCTCTATGAAGGATACATCTGATATTAACCTCTTATCCTAATTGTAACCTAATATAATGAAACACACTAAGATGTTAGTGTTACTTAACACCTTTCAGTCAAAATGGCTAAACATGGTTTGCTTTAATTTTGATATAAGCTCACCTTGTCTCAAATCCAAAAAGGACGCTAAGGGGTCTGTTGCTCCCTGCTGTGACAGTTTCTGGTCCATGTGTTTCACAATGTTAACATCTGCTTCTACTCAATCTGACGTAACTATAATGTTGACATGATATGTATCTACCGATGAGCTACCAAGCCACTTATGACACTGATTAGCCTATTATTGCTAATTATAGACATTATAGCGCTCCACCAGACGCTCAACTTAACTAGCTAACATAAACAAAATGCGTGCAGATGGACTAAACCATGTGGCGCATTAGCAAGGGGGGGGGGGTGAGACACGTGGGCAACGATAACCTCACAAGATCAAGGCGGCCGCAGTTCTGAGACGCAGGCAGCGCAGTTGCTTTTCACCGACTGCAAGAGCCAGGCGGACCCATGGCATGCTGGGAAATGCCGGCCTCTCAGCTGATGTAACAGCTGATTGGTTCAGAATCGACTCAACATAACGACATTTTATATAAACTTTTTATTGATTTTGAATTGGAGGGATTTTAACTGCCATCTGTCTGATTTAAAGGCTTATTCTGTACAAACCACATGTTGTGTGACTAATAGTTACGCTTAGAAGTCAGACTTAAACCGTTCTGGTTACGGATCATCTACAGTCTGTTAATTAAAATCAGCAACAGATCGCATGTAGAGCATTTTGAGAGCTGCTCTGTCATAATTAAAACAACTGGAGACTGTGACCAAGCTGATATATGGGTCTGATAACATTTTATTAAATCGGAACACAGTGTTTCTGTGACTTCCGGTTCAGCCTGAAGGCTGCTGGAATCGGCTGGAAACTGTCCGACTTGACAGCGGATTTTTGTCACTGCCCCCGGCTGCCGCTGCCTGCTCTCGTCCACTTTACAGGCGAGGCGCAGTTCATCTCGAACGAGCCTAATGTCTTTTGATAAAGACAAGTTATTTGTTAAAACTATTATTACAACCATGCGCTCCAAGACCTCATCCCTCAAGATTCTGTCTCATCGTCCTGTCTGTTGAGACACCAGTCGGAGCTCCAAGTCAGATAATTTACAGACTGTAGGTCTGCAATGAATTTCTTATTAATTTACTACCTTACATGAATAAAGTAATCATTTGGCAAAATACACGTGAAAATAGGGCTAGATACCGAGGTGACATCTTCAAAATGTCCTTTTTGTGGCCAAACAAAAGTGCTAAAGCCATATTCTATCATGAGAAGCAGGAAATTGTCACATCTGAGAGTCTGGAACCATCAAATATATGGCCTCAAAAAAGGACTTAACGGTTAATACATTGTCAAAATTGTTGTCCACCCCCCCCCCCACCCCCCTCTTTACCATTTCACCTTTTGGTGTTTTTGCCTTTATGTCATTGATTATATTCATATATAACAAGAGCTAATTTTGTATTATATTACATTATTATTGTGTCTACAACACTGCCTCAATGTCCAATTAAAAACAGATTAGCCATTAAACCAAATTACTCTTTACTCAACAGCACTTCTACACAGCTTCAACCAATTAAAGCACCGCTTGCATTTATATGTAGCCCCATGTGCACATGTGAAAAAACACATGCATGCGTACGTAGGCAGATGTACACACCTTGGCACATACACACTCCAAGTACAAAACCCATTCTAACCCTAACTGGGTCAATCCATCTACTCGGTTGGGGGAGGGAGGAGACATGGGTTTTGCTAAAATGCAGGAAGCAAACACCAGAAAAAGCAGCCTCACTGGGATATAATCTACCACTGGTGAATCTAGGACAGCTGCACGAAGGAAGGGAGAATGGAAGGAGAGAAGGATGGAAACAAAATAAGAATGGGTAGCAGTCTCCCACAAGCCAGTAAAAGGATACAAGCACAAGGAGAGCAAATGATGAGAGGTTAGAGGGCTGGAAGAGAGAGAAGGATGAGAGAAGAGAGGGGAGAAAGAGGCTGTGGAGAGGACAGTGGTTTCATTAGTGAGATTGATTAGATGAATGGAGAAGCTAACAGCTTCTCTGCTCTTTAGCTAAATGCCATCTCTGGGCCTATCAGCACCAGCTCCAACAACAACACATAAATTAAAGAGAGAGAGAGAGAGAGAAACAAACACAAAGGAAGTATTATCGGCATCACAGAAACCCATAGCAGTCTGCCAGGGGAGGCCTGAGATTACGGACAAATGGCGGAGCACCTCATTTGGTCGCAGGAATGTAAGCAACAGTATGGTAATGTATTATGTTTGTGTACAAATGTGTGTGTCCAGGTCTGTGTAGAAAAAAAGGCCCTGGAGAGTCTCAAACCTGCCCCTGATTTCATATTACCAATCTGTGTAACACACACACACACACACACAAATGACATTCACCCATCCGGAGGGCTTCTTTCTAAAATGTTGCCTTTTACATGGAAACTTAACAAGTGTGAAATTAGAAAGGTTACCAAATAATTTGCACACACGCACAAAGCATGTGGCAGAGTGGAGCTCAGATGGGGGGGGGGGGGGGGGAGTCCTAATTGAAAAAGCCTCTTCCTTCCAGGAGTGCTGCTGAGGAGGGACAGCACAATAAGGTAATTGCTGTGTAATACGCCAGAGTTTATCTCAGGATTGTCACACATTGACTGATGTGAATTTACATAAACACATTTTCTTCTGCCCTAATAACGGTATGTGAAAGTGTGCTCTTGTTTAGTTGTTTGTGCAATAAGAGAAAAAGAACACAATACTGTCTTAAAGAGTCCATCTACTGCTTTTTACAGTAATGGTAGTTCAATCAGGAGAGACGTCGTTTGCAGATATGCAAAAATATTTATTGTACAACTGTATGATATTGAATGTACAAAGTCTTTTGGAGATTGGACTCCATCGAAATAATCTTCTTAAAGGGGTAGGGAATAAGAACATAACCCCCCGATGGAGCCCAGACACTGGTGGCGGCGGTGAAGAGACCAGAGACCGGACCGAAGAGGTAACAGAGCGGTCAGCCAGAGAAACACAACTACCGGAGGAGACAGGGGAGGAGGAGGGTCGAGCACTTTGCCTGAAACGACAGCTGACAGCACAAGAAGAGAAGAGATTTAAAGCAGAGTTGTAAGGCTGGGATTGGCCCTTGAATCTCGTGGCCGAGTCTGATTGGTTTAACTGACACGTCACTTCTTGAACAGCTGATTTGATTTAAGAATGAGTAATGATTGGGGTAATGACATCTTCCTGAAAGAATTTGCGCTGAGCTTCATTAGAGTGATTTCAAAATTTTTCCTTTGGTTTGCTGTGTCAGCAAATGCCTGCCCTGCTGAGGTGCCTTTTGGTAAGGCGCAAGGAATTTCTCTTCAGGGATCAATAGAGAGTTGAAGTCCTGACGTTACATCACATCTAGTTTGCATTATGGGCAGTGCTAAGCTCTGGACGCAGCGACGGTGGCTCTGCAAAATGTTTTTTTGGTGGAACATTTGCACCACGCAAAAAGAAAACGCCACATACAATATTAAATTAACTGTTCACACAGTACAGTAATGTGAGCCATTTACATCAGCTGGAAACATGTTTAAACGTAATTTGCTCTCACCAGTGTATAGCCGTGTGTGTAGTTTTTCCAACAGCAATACCCCAAAAATCGGTCCTCAAACATCCTAGTTAGATAGTAAATCCTGTAAACATATTCTTTGTAAATCTTTACAATTATTACCCGAGAGAACAAAGCAGAACTCGCTTGTTGCACTATGCAAATGTTCTTCAAAACTTTACATTTTCAGCGCAAAGCTTGCTAGCTAGAAGTTGCTGTTTCCCAAAGCAAACCGAGTTTAAGGAAGGGCAACACAGAGCGGAAGGCGACGGACATCCGCCGCGTGATTCTAAAAAATAAATTAAAAAAAATAAATCACATCCGGCTGCTGTTCCACTGGCTTCTGGGACTCAATGCAACGTTTCATTCTGCTCCTGGGCAGGGTTCCAGACTAACTTTTTTCACTAGGAGAACAGTGGCCCCCCAACTGAAAAGTTTAGGGGCACACACCGTAAATCAACATGCAAACCAAATATTCACATTTCTACTAATTTCCACTGTATTACTAATAAATACTTTGATAATAGATGCAGAAATTACAATGTGCAAATTCAGTGTCACTTTTGAAGATGCAACATATAAGGTAAACTGACAGCCCCATCGCTGTCATGACAGTAATATATATATATTTTTTGTTTATTATTGTATTTGTATATTATTTTTTAGCCGTTTTATTTTAATCATGACAGTTTTTAATTGCTCTTTAATGTTTAATGTAAAGCACTTTGAATTGCCTTGTTGCTGAAAGGTGCTGTAGAAAGTTGCCTTGCCTTACAACCTCAGCCTGTCGGTCAGTCACCAGGGCATAGAAACCATTGTTGTGCCTGCTGCTCGTCTCCGAGGAAGTGTAACGTCAACAGCACCGCAACCGCTTTCGCCTCTCCATTAATATATTGCAGCAGACGCTGTCTGCGTGAAGTTATGAAAAACTGTAACCACCCTTGAAACCACTTTATCGGCATTTCCGTGACTCACTGTGACTTGAAACTGCAGAGCCGACGTAGTTTGCATCATCTGCAGCTCTGCGTGTGTGCGAGTGTGTGCGTTTGTGTCAGAGCTCTGCTCTCTGTCAATTTTCAGAGAGGACAGATAAGCTTGCGCTTACGCGCTCTTAGGTACCGAAATTTCAACGTTAAACGTGTAAAAAATAGGGCAAATTTACTGGTCGCATATGTGCCACTGGATGTAAAATTCAGTCCACCAAAACTTCACATTAGAATTTTGACCCTTTGTAATGATAGTGAAATTAAAAACAATTTGTCAGAATTTTGAAATCTACAGCTCTATAAACATACTGTTGGGCAAGGATTTTTATTAATTTGAGTTATTCATGTCATTGTGGTTTTGAATTCTTACTTCTGAAACAAAACCCTGTTGCAGTTTTACTTCTACTCTCTATAAGGTTCACTTCAATTGTATTTATTACAGTGATCATAACTGATGTTATCTCAGGACACTTTACAGTAAGAGTGGGTCTAGACCACACTGTAATTTACAGAAACCCCAAAAGTCCTCAAACAGAAATTGCACTTATGGTCATCGTTATCATTTTTATTTTTCAAGAATATTTTTTAATTTGCTAAGGGGCATGACTGTGTGCGAGACAGGGGATATACAGTAACAGCTGCTTGGAGGCACACGGTCACCAGTAGACTGACTTTCCCCAGCCATCATTACCTTTCCTCTTCCCCCATCGTCATTTTAAGTCAGGATGGAGCACAGTTTGCTGTATTGAATCTGTAATGATATGCAAATGAGATGCAAATCCCTCCCAGAGGAGTGGACTGCTGGAGGGAGGCTATCTGATGTCAGCGTTCAAGAGAGAACCATTGCCTCAGGAAGAAACATAGGAGAGTAAGTAAGTGTGTGTGTGTGTGTGTGTGTGTGTGTGTGTGTGTGTGTGTGTGTGTGTGTGTGTGTGTGTGTGTGTGTGTGTGTGTGTGTGTAAGAGAGAGAGGAAAAAGGCAGAGATGTTAAAAAAGGGCTAGGGCATTGATTGCGGTTGTAGAGAAATGTTTTTGATTTATCTTGGACATAGGAGCAGAATGGGACCTTCAGTATCACCGCATGGCAGAAAAACTCAGTCGAAGAAAAATAATACCCGCAATCTGTCCTCTAGTACAGCTCTAGATAGAAGGCAGACAGAGAGAGAGGAGGGAGGGAGGGAGAGAGAGAGAGAGAGAGAGACTGCAGAAATATAAGGAAGATGGAGACTGGGGGAGGGGGGGTCAAGGAGAGGCAGATGCAGCCATGCCTGTTGACAAGAGAAAAATACACCTTTCACTGGGAAATAATCTTCACCTCCCTCACTGCTGCATTCTCTCTGACATAGCAACTCATCTGGCCTCGCCTCACTCACACCGCAGAGAGAGAAGGGGGGGAGAGAGAGGGAGGGAGGGGAGGAGTGAGGGTGCAGGATGAAAGAGGACGAGAGAAAGAGGGACCAACAAAAAGAGGGAAACCACATTCATTTGCTTTTCTGACATCAGCAGCGAAGTGGGCCTCGCCTGTAAAGTGGACAAGGTCAGGCAGCTGCCGCAGGGGGCGGGGACAGCCTTCCGTCTGTACAGGAAGTCACAGAAACGCTCGCGTCCTGTTAGAGCGGATTCCGATTCATTAAAATGTTATCAGACCCATAAATCAGTTTTTACGCAGTCTCCAATTGTTTTGATTATGACGGAGTAGCCTATTAAAATGCTATACAGGCGCTCTGTGATTTCTGTCCGTGGTTCATGAATTCTCACGTACTGTAAATCATCATCATATCAGTTTTTCTGCTATATGTATATAAGTCAGCTGAGCAGACCTGTCCCCCTTAAACTGCATACATTAATTTGAAAACATTAAAAGTCAGAGAAAGAAAGAAATAGCTTGTTTTTGATCAGTCAGAGATTTAGTCAGGGCTTCACATTCCACTCACCAGAAGTTTGTGTTGCTAAATACTTCATTAATTAAAACAGTCAAATGTCACTATACAACAGACTATGTATAGTTTATGATCTGTAATGCATTTAGTCTCGCTGACTACTAAATGTCACCATAAGCCATGTGTTAGGTTAACAGAATAAACCTTCAAATCAGACAAATTAAATCAAAATCTCTCCAAGTCAATAAAAATGAAAAGTTTCTATGAAACTTCATGTTTTTGAGTCAACATCTTAACCAATCAGCTGGAAAGCAGGTGTGACGCCTGGAACTAAAAACTGCGGCCGCCTTAGGCCCTGTTTACACGATGACGCGTAAACATTTTGTTTATACGGCAACAGCATTTTTGGGGCTTAAAAACGCAAAAAAGTGAAACCACCCTCCAGATTGGAAATCTTAAAAAACGCTCCACCATCGCGTTACCGTCTAAAGGTAAAAAACGCACAAGTCTGAAGACAGAGGTGTGGAGAGAGACGAGAAAAAGGCGATCAGGTAGTCTGTTATTACAGAGTAGGCTACAGAAATTATAGGCTCCCGTTGTCTAAAAGATTTTCAATGTAATGGCTCAATATTTAAATGATTTCGACAACGTGGATAAGGTTGTTATAGTTCGATGACCATATGTAGGCTATTCATTTGAGCCAGAGTAGGCGACAACGTTGCGGATGAAGAGAGAGAGAACGAGTGGCAGCGGCCAGCGGCCAGAGGAGGGTCTGCTCCAGCCTCCTCTGCCCGCTGCCTCTCACTCTCAAGCAGCGGCTGAAGGGCCGCGAGGCTCAGGGTATTGGTGGTGCTCCCGTGGGTGCTGTGCTGTGGCTTATCACGGTCAACTGTGCCGGTCATCATCAGACAAACATGCAACTCCACCTCCTTGTCTTTCCAGACGAGCTTTTGTTGTTTGCTTCGACATGTTTTGATTTCGCGCTACTAAGGAGAGAAGTAGAAGGAAGGTTCTACGCAGGCGCGCGCACTCGGTGGTGTTGTGTGGCAGTGCCACCTAGCCGCCTGGCATGCATACTACATCTAATTTCATACACTTTTGCGTCACCATATGCAGATTCCACCCCAAAACTCTCTCTTCAGATCATTTCCGTCTAAACATAGCCTTAATCTCACGGAAGTTGTCGTTGCCTGTGTGTTCTTGACGCCAAAGTAGGGCTGTTTCCGAACAACGAATTCCAGAGTCAAATATAATTTGAATAGTAAAAAAAAAAAAAAAATACTTATCGAATGCTGAAATTACACTATTCAAATGTGTAATTGCCCTTCTCTACTTGGCCTACCCACATGTACAAACGAAATGCTGACGAAAATGTCACATCACTGATTAAGTCTGATTAACTAAGTTAGCGGGAGCGAGCAACACGAGGCATCGTAGGGCACGGAGCTGCAGTGGAGACCGTAGTAGAGAAGGAGTGACAGGTTGCGGCTGGGAATCAAATGGAGGATGGGAAATACGGTTTTAACATGAATTTAAAATTGACATCCACCAAGTCAAAATGCTTAGGTTATCATTAATTAGCTCATTCTTGTTACCTAGTAATAGGTGCTCAGCTGGGA